>NC_079192.1:291105097-291405097 GCF_029499605.1 Hyla sarda | reverse complement strand
CCAAGTAAAGGGCTGAGGCCTGGTTCACACCTAGTAACCACAGTGCCATGAAGGAAATAGGCAAAATGACTGAAGTCTGGAGGATATAAACCTACTGTTTCCTGTATTTTCTGAATACTGCCAGAGACTGTACCCCTGAAAATAATACTGCTGCATTGTGTATCCCTGAATATAATACTGCCACATGCTGCGCCCCTGAATATAATATTGCCACATGCTGTGCCCCTGGTATATTACTGCCACACGCTATGCCCCTTAATATAATACTGCCACATGCTGTACCCCTGAATATAATGCTGCCACATACTATACCCCTGAATATATCACTGCCGCACACTGTGCCCCTGGTATATTACTGCCACACACTATGCCCCTGAATATATTACTGCTTCACGCTGTGCCTCTGAATATATTACTGACGCACGCTGTGCCTCTGAATATATTACTGCTGCACTATGTGCCACTGGTATATTACTGCCACATGCTATACCCCTGAATATATTACTGCAACATGCTATATCCTTTGTATATTACTGCCACAAGCTATGCCCCTGAATATATTACTGCCGCACGCTGTGCCTCTGGTATATTACTGACACATGCTATACCCCTGAATATATTACTGCCACACGCTATATCCCTGGTATATTACTGCCACACACTATGTCCCCAAATATAGTTTTGACAAACACTGTACCATAAAACAATGAATGATGCCACTGTGCCCCCACAATGAATGATGCCACCGTGCCCCCCCAATTATTGATGCCACTGTGCCCCCCAATTATTGATGCCACCGTGCCCCACAATTATTGATGCCACCGTGCCCCCACAATTATTGATGCCACCAGGCCCCCACAATTATTGTTGCCACTGGGCCCCCACAATTATTGATGCCACCGTGTTCCCCAATTATTGATGCCACCGTGCCCCCCAATTATTCATGCCACCATGCCCCCACAATTATTGATGCCACCATGCCCCCACAATTATTAATGCCTCCGTGCCCCCCTCCACAATTATTCATGTCACCACATAAACTGACTGTGCTACTGTGACTCTTCAGCTGCTGCAAACTACAACTTCCATCAAGCACACATAGACAGTCATGATAGGAGTTGTATTTCTGTAACAACTGGAGAGTCACAGGTGGGGGGAACACATATTTACCTCAGAGCTTGTCTCCCCGTCCCAGGTCCCGCACTGCTCCATTGCTCTGACGTCTTCTTGTCAGGCCTGGCCAGAGCAGATGATGCAGGCAGCGCTAATTACACAGCCTGCATCTCAGAAGCGCGGGGCGGCCGGACAGGGACACAGCGTTCCCTTGCTCCAGGCTGCGGCTATTCATTTGTATCGGTGTCTTAGAGACACCTATACAAATGAATGAGGGGAGATCTGGCGGGCTGATGTGCTATATAGGAGGTGGGATCGCTGGAAGAGCTTTTATAAAGATTTTGTATTTCTGTCAAGGAGATACATCTCAGTGCCTACCATTTAAATACCTACCAGTTACTATAAACAAGTGAAGGAACTGCACTTCACATTTCTTTGGCATCCACGGGCAAACTACACAGGCCTTGGATAAGTGAGCCTTGTGTGTCTATCACCAGGCGAAACATTGCAACAAAAACAGGTAGGCTTGACATATCCCAGTTAAAGGGGTACTCCGGTGCTAAGACATCTTATCCCCTATCCAAAGGATGGAGGATAAGATGCCTGTTGGTGATCTTTCACGCAGCACCCTGTTACCATCAGACCTGGAGCGAACATACTCCGGGGGCTGATGGTAACTGGGTGCTGCGTGAAAGATCATGGGGGTCCCGCCGCTGATGTCAGATGTCTTAGCGCCGGAGTACCCCTTTAATATTCAAGACTTCTACAATTTGCCCTGGCATGCAGGATATCAGTCTCTGGGCCAAATCCTGACTGGCAACCAATTCTTACCTAATTAGTCCTTAGAGTTTATCACAATTTTTTCATTTTGTTTGTCAACCTGCTTTTTGAGGATTGAGCACAGATTCCCAATGGGATTGCGATCTATGGAGTTTCCAGGCCATGGACCCAAAATTTCAATGATTTGTTCTGATCCACACTATCTTTTTTGCCTTTTGACATGGTTCTCCATCATGCTGGAAAAAAATAGTTCATCATTAAATTGCTCCTAGACCTTTGGATGTTTGCATACCATCAAGAGCCAACACTGTCTCCTAAAGAGGATTCTGCTAGAGGATCAGATTGGTTCAACACCAGTGCTGAACTTGCTTAGGAATGACAGCAGCCAGGTGTCAATGCATCTGCACCCACATTGAAGCAAAGGCTTTTTGGAGGCTGTTTTGGTTCCTGGAACGGAAGCAAAAAAAAAAAAAAAAAAACACTTCTATCCAAGAAAAACATCAGGAACTGACTGACATCCTGCAGAAAGTACAGGGATTGAACTGCAGAGGACTGGGGTGAAGTTATTTTCTTTAATGAAGCCCCCTTCAGAATATTTGGGACATTTGGAAGAATGATTGCATAGGGAGGAATACTCCTGTGTCATTCAAACTGTAAAGCATCCAGATACCATTCATGTGTGGGGTTGCTTTTCATCCAAGGGAGTTGGCTTGCTCACAATTCTGCCTAAGAACAGTACCATGAATAAAAAATGATATCTAATCATCCTATATGTGCAACTTCTCCCAATAATTCAGGAGCAATTCGGTTATAAACAATGCTTTTCCAGCCATGTCACAAGGCACATAGGCGGTTCTTCCAGTAGGCCGTTTAATCAACCACCTAAGGCCTTGTGCTCGAGGGGGCCTCACCAAGCGTGGGCTGGGCAGTTTGACAGATGCGCTTAAGCTCCACTAAACAGTAAGTTCACTTTGCTGTGCCTACTTCACTACCTCCTGTTAACACTGAGGCCTTCTTCTATATAGGGCCATAAAGGAGGCCTAACTAACCACAAGGGTGCCCCACCTAGAAAAGCACTCCTGGGACACCTACCCCAGCAATAACAAAATTCTGTCCGATGTAGCAAAGTTATAAATACTGTACTTAAGAACAATATAAATGCATAAGAAACAGGATCCCTATGTTCCAATGCAATAATGCAGTAAACAACCTAATCATATGCAAAAAATGAATGTGATAAAAGTACGAGAACCCTACATAAAAATAGAGGACCCGTACAAAGATGGTGGTAAATCAAAATTTCAGGGGGTCGTCTTCTATTTCTATAGGAGGGTTTGATATCTCGTACTTATCACATTCATTTTTTTGCATAGGATTAGGTTGTTTATTGCATTATTGTATTGGAACAAGGGGTGTGGAAATTTAATAAAAAACTACTTGTCCACGGGACTAAATTGGAGCAAAATCTACTTGTCCCTCATGACGATCCACTTGTCCTGGCCCTTTTTTTGCTTTTACACTCCAGTTTTTTCCTCCTCGCCCTATAAAAGCCATAACTACTATAATGATACTTTTACATTTTTCCATAAAAAAAATATTGAAGTGAAATTGAAATAGTAGAAGATAATTTGGCAAATTTGGTGGTTTTCTTTTCTACACCATTAACCTTGTGGTTAAGCTAACATGTTAGTTTGATACTTTAGGCTGGCCTGATTACAGCAATTCCAGATTTGTATAGTTTCCATCATGTATTACTAATAAAAAAAAAATTCAGAACTTTTTCAAATTTTTTTTTTATTGCCATTTTCTGACCCCTGTAGCTTTTTTTTTATGAAATTTTTTTTTTGCATACGAGGCTGTATGAGGGCTCATTTTTTGCACCATAATCTGTTCTTTGTATCAGTACCATTTTAGTTTTGATCTTACTTTGTAATCGCTTTTAACTTTTTTTCTGGGATATTATAAAAATTGCAAATTCTGTGGGTTGGTATTTTTTTTTTACATTTATGTCATTTACCGTATGGGATACATAATGTTTTATTTTAATAGCTCGTAGAATTACGCACGCAGCGATGCCAAAGAAGTTTTTTTTTTATGTTTACATGTTTTATATAGGAAAAGGGGGTGATTTAAACTTTTAATATGGAAGGGGTTAATGTGTGTCTTTTTTTAAAACTTTTTTTTTTTTTTTTACACACACTTTATTAGTCCCTTAGGAAACTTTTAAGAGGAATCATTAGATTCCTCATACAGATCAATAGAGTTCTTTTGAACTCCATTGATCTGTGTGCTCTGTGATCCATTGATAGAGCCTAGTCCAGCCAGCCTCTATCAGTGACAGAGCCACAGACACCAGGGAAGCAGAGGCGATCGCCGCAGCTCCTGAAAACAGCTGGAGGCTGCAGAGTGCGTAGCGGGCTTGAATCCAGAGCCCACTACATACACCCTGAGCGCTGTCGTGCTTGTTGGGGCCTTTCAGGTCCGGCCCTGCTTGCCCGAAGCAGGGCGAAGGGCCTGAAAAATTCACCTGCCCGGCGCCCGGAACTGCATGTCCCGGGCGTCTGGCGATAGGAATTCCACATCCATGTGGAACATCTGTATATTGTATTGTGACATAGGGATCCTGTTTCTTATGCAGTATATTGTTCTTAAAGAGTACCTTTCACCAACTTTTAATATATTGAAAAAACGGCTACTAGGTGTCTCTGTTCTGTTCCCTACCACAAGTCAAACAGTTATTTGGTCTCCTCCCGGCCTGTCAGGAGACCAAACTCAGGAAGTGTATGCGGTCCATGATGAGGCACAGCTCTCGTAGGCTTCAGTGACATCTCACCTGCTAGGGAATTCCCACTGTATGATACAGAGCTTTTTAAAGCTTGAAAAAAATTTTTTGATGGCAGGAGGGGTGTTAAGAGTAGTTAGGGAATATAATCTGAGTTAGTATAGAAAATATGGTTTGATGGCAGGTACTCTTTAAATGGGCACTCTCATTAAAACTGATTTTAGTTTTTTGCACTCTTTATGGTAAATACAAAATCTTTCTAATATACATTGTTTAAAAGAAATGAAGTTTTCTATGTTTTATTTGCATTTAAAAAAACTGCCACTAGGTGTTTCCCTATTTGTCCAGAGCACGTTTCCCTCTGTCTCTTGGACAAACTCGAGACTCCTGCTGGCCGGGCAGAAGTCCAAAATCAGGAAATGCAGTCTGGAGTACTGAGGGTGTGTGTGTGCAGCCTTAGCCAATCATAGCTCATCTCACACATTGAACTGCTCTGGGGAGTGAGGGAGAAAGTTCTCCCCTGTATGGCTTCAGTTTCTGTCACGCCTGCTGGGTAACGCCCCTTCCCAGTCTGTGAATCTGACTGAGCAGAAAATACAGAGCAATATCAAGGTAGAACACAAAAAAATAATAATGGCAGGAGGTGGTTTATCATGATGAGGGCAGTGAACTGGGAGGATTATAAAATGTAACAAGATCATGAGAGGTACTCTTTAAGTACAGTATTTATAACTTTACTATATTGGACAGAATTTTGTTATTGCTGGGGCAGGTGTCCTTGGAGAGCTCATCTGGGGGGTGGGGGGGCCTTGTTGTGGTTGTAGGTTTAGGCAGAACCTTTTTAAGTGTTCATTTCATTTTTTGTTAAGCATATATATTCCTTCTATTGTTTTAGTTTTTCAACTTCATTTGGTATTCTGAACTTTTCGTTATTCACTTCACAAAACTGAGAACCTGTGGTCAATCCTCAAAAGCAGGTAGAAAATAAAAAACACAGATATTGTGATAAACTCCAAGCACTGATGAAACAAGAATAGGTTGTGGTCAGTCCAATTGCATAAGCCTTGAAAAAGAAGGGTCAACACTGTAAATATTTATTCTTTGAATAAACTTAAAGGGGTATTCCAGGATTTTTTTTATTTGACTATGCTGCAGGGGCTGTAAAGTTAGGGTAGTTCATAATATAGTGTCTGTACCTGTGTGTGATGGTTTTCTCACAATTCTTATGTGATTTTCACCCCACTATTTAGTTTTACCAGCATACAAAATGACTGTTGTCTCAGATTTTTCCCAGCTTGCAATGCGGCTGAGACCCGACTCACTAGTCAGCTGATGATAGGGAGCCTGTCTGCTTCAATGGGTGGAGGGATCGCTTGGTGGGAGAGAGATCAATCTGCAACAGCTGTAGGCACCCTGATTGAAAACCACACCGATTTGAATGGATGCAGCTCATTTAGGTTTCAATGGGTGGGGTGACTGATGTGTGGGAGGGAGGAAAATGGTATTGTGGGATTTGTAATCAAACAAAGAAAAGTCAAACAGGAAATACCAGTTCACAAACAGCTTGCCACAGTGTTATGGTAATCTCACAAGATAGCCATTTAGCCCCAAGACAAGCTTAGATCCTTCCTAAGCATGTCCATTACTGCCTGACAGGTACATACTAAAATCACCTTATGGTGGATAACCCCTTTAATGTAATCGTAAATAAAAGTTTCAAAACACAGGAAATGCTTATAATTGTACTTTAGTATACCAGAAGATATACTTTAGTATACAAGAAACATCTGACTTAAAGATCTAAAAACAATGAAGTAGCAAACATTGAGATCTGTCTCAAATCTTTGAGTGATGCCTGTACCATATTGTAAAGGTCAGAGGCCATGTTTGTAATATGTGCAGAATATTTTTGTTGTAAGATCATGGCTTAACCTGTTAAGGACGCAGGACGTACCTGTATGCCCTGGTCCAGTTACCTTGATTTAAAGCATGCTCACAAGCCTATCAGCAGCCAGGATTCAGGGTTAATGCCGACACCACTGATCGGGCCGAGTTGATCGGGACCATCGCGGTGAAACAGTGATGTCCCGATCAGCTGAGAGGACAGTGGAAGGGCCATTACCTGCCACCTTGCTGTCCGATCGCTCTACTGCTGCTCCCAACCAGCCATGTAGGCTGGAGCAGCAGAGCACTGATAACACTGATCATTGCTATGCTATGTCATAGCATTGAACAGTATATGCAATTAAAATATTGCATGGTTTATCCCCCTATGGGGAATAACAAAAAAAAAAGGGTTTAAAAAATAAAGTTTATAAAAGTGAATTATAGGGTACTCCAGCCCTAAGACATCTTATCCCCTATCCAAAGGAGAGATTGCGTGGTCTAATCGCAGGGGTCCCCAGCGGCCCTAAGACATCTTATCCCCTATCCAAACAAGAGATTGCAGGAGAGATTGCGGGGGTCCCCAGCGGCGGGACCCCTGCCATCAGACCTCTTATCCCCTATCCTTTGGATAGGGGATAAGAAGTCTAGGGCTGGAAGACCTTTTTAAGGCAAAAATGGGCTAAGTTCTTAAGGGGTTATATAGTCACTTAAACTATGTTGATTGTTTATAGGTTGTATTCATAGTAGTTTTACATGCATCTAATGTCATTCTTTACTAAGTCATTTTCTTATATCTCTGTGTACAGTATTTAAAGAATAATATGCACATTTGTAAAACAGGTTCCAAAATGACACTGTAAAATTTATAATATTAGATTTCATCCTGAAACACATTAACCATAGTTGACATCTCCAAGAAGCATCATATTAAAATGTTGTATAGTACCATTTGTTATTTTTTTTTCCATTTCCATATATCCTCATTGTGTTTTCCTCAGATCATCAGCTGCAGTTAGCTGACAGGTGCAGGCATAATCGTGTATTACCCTGTCTGTAGCAGATAGCTAACAAGCATACAGTCCTTTGATTATTTTGTTTCATTACAGAAACAAAGCTTTGTTGCTTTTAAACATGTCACGATGAATTCAGTCAAACTCCCCCTATAATGTAATGTCATCACATGTTTTATACAAAGATGAAAGTGTCATTATGCAAGCGCTCTTTAATATGAGTAGATAGGGCAGATCCTCATCTGAAATTCATAACGTCCTTTATTGAAAATCTAGCATGCAAATATTTAGATTTTATGAAATAATTAAGTTTTGGTAAATGTTAAGCCTGTTTAGTGCTGTGGGGATTTGTTTTTCCCAAGTTATTGATTTCATCTTCATTTGGTCTAGTAAATGGAAATACAATGATTGGATTTAAACATAAGAACGATTTCATTTAAAAAATCCTTATTAAGAATAGACAATGGTGTTTATTAAGCCGGCCCCATTATGAAATAAACAATGATGTTCGAAATAACTTCTCAGAGGTTGTGGTCTCTTATTGACAGCATACCTGTCATTTGTATGGACCCAGTTGATGTCGCGCCTTCTAGCTTCTGAAGTTGCAAAAGATGGATACTTATAAGCATAGTATTTCAGCTCTCACAATGTATAAGTGTGCATTGAAATGTCACATATTTAGTGTGGCATATTACTCTGTGGACTACACTTTTTCATTGATGTTTTCATTTTTGTTTTCTTTAGAAAACCGCTTATATTTAAATACAAGGGGGAGGGATTTATTATTTGCAATGTTTATGACATTATTAATATATCTTAAAGTACCTGTTTTTGGCTTGCTTGCATGCAACACATTTATAAAATGTTCACATTTTTTTTTTAACAATTTGTCACATCTTGTTTGCATCTAAACTAGAAAACATGTGACAGGATAAGTCTGCTGGACAAAACTTGCACAAAAAAATTGCACCTTATATTTAAAGTTGCATTTTATAAATATTGTATAAATACTAATGTATACTTAAGGACCCGTGGTTTTTCCGTTTTTGCATTTTAGTTTTTTCCGCCTTACCTTTAAAAAATCATAACTCTTTAAATTTTGCACCTAAAAATCCATATCAAGGCAAATTTTTTGCGCCACCAATTCTACTTTGTAATGACGTGTCATTTTACCCAAAAATCAACGTCGAAACGGAAAAAAAAAATCATTGTAATGCAAAATTGAAAAAAAAACATGCCATTTTGTAATTTTGGGGGCTTCCGTTTCTACACAGTAAATTTTTTTGTAAGCATGACACCTTCTATTTATTCTGTAGGTCCATGCGATTAAAATGATACCCTCGGTTGTAGGTTTGATTTTGTCGTGCTTCTGGAAAAAATCATAACTACATGCAGGAAAATTTATACGTTTAAAAATGTCATCTTCTGACCCCTATAACTTTTTTATTTTTCCATGTATGGGGCGGTATTAGGGCTCATTTTTAGCGGCGTGATCTGAAGTTTTTAGCGGTACCATTTTTTTTATTGATCGGACTTTTTGATTGCTTTTTATTCATTTTTTCATTATATAAAAAGTGACCAAAAATACACTATTTTGGACTTTTGATTTTTTTTTTGCACGTATGCCATTGACCGTACGGTTTAATTAATGATATATTTTTATAATTCGGACATTTACGCACGCGGCGATACCATATATGTTTATTCTTATTTACACAGTTTTGTTTTTTAAAAGGAAAAGGGGTGATTCAAACTTTTATTAGGGAAGGTATTAAATGATCTTTATTCACTTTTTTTTTTTTGCAGTGTTATAGCTCCCATAGGGGGCTATAACTCTGCACACACTGATCTTTTACATTGATCACTGGTTTCTCATAAGAAACCACTGATCGATGATTCTGCCGCTTGACTGCTCATGCCTGGATCTCAGGCACTGAGCAGTCATTCGGCAATCGGACAGCATGGAGGCAGGTAGGGACCCTCCGGCTATCATGTAAGCTGTTCCGGATGCTGCGATTTCACCGCGGCGATCCCGAACAGCTCCCTGAGCTAACCGGCATTGCTTTACTTTCACTTTAGACGTGGCGTTTAACTTTGAACACTGCGTCTAAAGGGTTAATAGCGCACGGCACCGCGATCAATGCCTCGCGCTATTAGGCTATGACGCGGGGCCACGTTATAGAACAGGAGCAGACTCATGACATACCGGTACGTCTTGGGTCCTTAAGGGGTTAAAAGGGAAGAGCATTTATGGGGAGCCTATGAAAGGGGTACTCCGGTGGAAAACATTTTTTTTAAATAAACTGGTGCCAGAAAGGTCAACATATTTTTAAATTACTTCTATTAAAAAATCTTTACCCTTCCAGCACTTATTAGCAGCTGTTTGCTACAGAGGAAATTATTTTCTTTTTGAATTTCTTTTTTGTCTTGTCCACAGTGCTCTCTAATGCCCATATCAGGAACTGTCCAGAGCAGGAAAAAATCTCCAGAGCAAACCTATGCTTCTCTGGACAGTTCCTGACAGAGACAGAAGTGTCAGCAGAGAGCACTGTGGATTAGAAAAAATAGAAATTGAAAAAGAAAATGCCGGTTAGCTCAGAGAGCTGTTTGGGATCGCCGCGCCAAAATCGCGGCATCCCGAACAGCTTACATGACAGCTGGAGGGTCCCTACCTGCCTCCATGCTGTCCGATTGCCGAATGACTGCTCTGTGCCTGAGATCCAGGCATGAGCCGTCAAGCGGCAGAATCATCAATGTAAAAGATCAGTGTGTGCAGTGTTATAGGTCCCTATGGGAGCTATAACATTGCAAAAAAAAAAGTGAATAAAGATCATTTTACACCTTCCCTAATAAAAGTTTGAATCACCCCCCTTTTCCCATAAAAAAAAAAATCCAGTGTAAATAAAAATAAACATGTGTTGAAAGAGTTATGATTTTTTAAAGGTAAGGAGGAAAAAACGAAAATGCAAAAACGGAAAAACCCCGGGTCCTTAAGGGGTTAAACAAAATTGCAAATTGCAAGAGACTATAGATTTGAAAAATTTCCCCCATGGTTCTGACATATTTCCTAATGCAATAGAATTGCAGCTGCTACTACCAGTTCATGTAAGTGCCTTGAACATAAAAGGCCAAAGTGCCCTCAAATCGGGGACAGAACAAATACCCCATATTTTAACTACTTCTGAATTGGAGTCAGTCACTCCAAGGAAAACAATCAACTGGTGCCAGAAAGTTAAACATATTACTTCTATTTAAAAAATCTTTCTGCTGACACCTATGTCCATAGGAGACAGGAGCAAATCCCCATCGTAAACCTATCCTGCTCTGGCAGTTCCTGAGACAGACAGAGGTGTCCGCAGAGAATACAGTGGTCAGACATAAAAGAAATTTGAAAAGAAAAGAACTTCCCGTGGAGCATATAGCAGCTGATAAGTACTGGATACAAATCTGTTTAACTTTCTGGCACTAGTTGATTAAAAAAAATGTTTTCCACCGGAGTACCCCTTTAAGAGTGACAGTCATTGTACTGCATAAGAGTGGCAACCACAGTTCCCCATTGCAACCAGCGACACTGCCCAGAAAAGGTAGCTTAGCTACAGTGTACTGTAACAACTACCAGATTTACACATTTATCTTCTTCATCATCTTTCATCACTCTCTAAGTCCTCCAACAAGCAGCAGAGTCATGTGAGAAGTACCTAAGTATAACATTGGAAGAAGTAGGCCCAGCAGAATCAATCTGAGAATTAAAAATTCTGTTAGGTTAAAAGCATGATGTAACTGTCACAAATGCAGGAAGCTTAGGTTTACATAGAATTCTATATTTCAAGATACCTGACTAAAGAGATCTGGTAGGTCAGTTTCTTTTGTTTTCTATATTGTGCATGTATGATGCCTAATAATAAAGAGCACTGGCATACTAACTGAAAATTCACCTGAAGGAAATCTTAGGAAAATATGCTATAGAGCAAGAGAAACTAAGAAGATTGATATATAGTGGGAAAAGATTCAATATAACTTGTATAAATCCCTGCTGACTGTAGGCTTATCCAGTGGGTGATCCCGTTTAATGAGTGATATCCATCTCTGTATACTCACACAGGGCAGGCTGTCAATCATTGAGTCACACTGCTCACTGGAATCATAAAACCCAGAATATGTATGGATTTCAGTCAATAAATCCAACTTGAACTGAATCAGCTTTTCCTGCTCTATAACATGCTGGATACAGATCCAATAGCATGTTACATATAACATATTTTCTTTTATTCAACCTATCAAAGTGGATTCACATGCAGAAGAAACTTCTGCAACTGTCCCATATGAATGGAACTTCCAGAAATGTATATGCTTGCTGACAAAGCAACATAATTCAGAGAGCACTGATTTTTTTCCCCAGAAGTGTCTTCAACAGAATGATGCATGTGACTCCATCCTCATAAATTCCAACATGCTATACTGAAAACTTAAGTAAATATATACCAGTAAGCAAAAGCATGTAAAGAGAGGGGGAGGATGCTGAAAAGATAGAAAATTGTAATTAAGATGAATGCCTTCTATCGATGACGGGGAAAAAGGATAGAGAAGAAAAATAAGGGGAAGACAGTAACTGGGATGATTATAGAGCGGTAATAAAGGAAAAGGGGATCAGGGAACATACAGTACATAGAAATGTGCAGAACTGGGCAATACATTCAGTATTACTTTTATAGAGTTTCACAACAATCTTTGTCAAATAATTTTTTGGCTGTGAACTAGTGAAACCTGCAAACTGCATTTCTCATCTTGGCATATAACCATTAACATCTGAAACTAAATCTGTATTGGGGTTAAGTAAATGAAACTATTAAAACACATTAGTTCCTATGTGTTAAAGTGCAAAAGTTTCCTATCTGCAACAAAATAGTATACCGTATATATATATATACACAATCATTTCTAGCCTATTAGGGAAATGTAACAGCACTGGGTGAAGAGCAATCCATATACAATTTGTTCTTCCTTGTGTTGAGAGAACAGTGATTAGCATGTTCTGCTGAAGGTCATCTAAAGTTTTACAAATGCCTATTTCAGCAAAATGATAACTGTTTTGGCTTGTTACAGTAAAAAAAAAGCCACAATGCACTCTACAGAATAGAGCCTTAAAACTTAAAATCCCTAGCAATTTCTAAAATACAATAAAGCATGAACATAAGGCACAAGTAACACATTTTAAACTGAGGCCCCATAAGGTGCCTACTGACCAAACAACCAACAGGTTTTATCATTAACTACTGTAGGAATAATCACATACATTAAGTTGTATTATAGTAAAAAAAAAAATAAAAAACAAGGCATGTATCACACTCTCTGGCATACTCATTGGAAGTTTACTTCTGGCCACAGTGGTGAGGAACAGGATAACCCCGAACATAATACCTGGAGAATGACTTTTATTTTACCTTGCAGAAATGCATGTGCATATATAAGTATGTGATGGGTGTTACCATAAATGCCCTTGCAGAATTATCCATCATATGTATGCCGAAGCAGGCATTACAGCTTGCAGAAACATGTTGAGACTTGTTTGCATATTGTTATTTGTTCTAGTAGTGGTTAGAAGATTAGGGTTTACTGAGGAACCCTTAGGGTCAGTATGGTGGAATCATCCTTCTCGAAATGGGTGCTGTGCTTGGAGGGTTAATGCTAGGGACAAAGACTGGGCATATTCCATTATTTCTTAGCACATGAGAGTACGCATGTACCAAAGATGAGAGTCCTGACCCCTGTGGAGCAGACTATGAACTTTCCACTGAATACAGTAAAGGACTAGAGTAACATAACTTGGTGTGATGATGTAAGATCTAGCATCCAAGGTAGAATAGAAGTCATTCTTCAGAAAATGCATTCAGTGTTATCCTGGTCCCCACCACTGTGACCAGAAGTGGATTTCCAATGAGTACGCCTGATAAGCTGAGATATGCCTTTTTTTTTTTTTTTATTATCACACTACATATTTTATAGGACTATTTTTACAGTAGTTAAATGGACACTTTCATTAAAACTAATTTTTTGCTATTACACTCCTTATGGTAAATAAAAAAATCTCTTGCCCAGATACAAATGTGAACAGTTTCAGAGAAGATGAGGCGGAGTGACCTTTGCTGGAAGGAATCGAGCAGGTAAGATGAACAAAGAAATCTTTAATAGACCAGCATGCAGTGCGTTTCCCAACTCGTAGGCCGCTCCGTCAGGCATATGCTCGATTCCTTCCAGTGCTGTTACTCCGCCTCATCTTCTCTGAAGCTGTTCACATTTGTATCTGGTCACTTTGGCAGGAGGGCTGCTGAGGGATCAACGCCTGATCACACTTGTGCATGGATTACACAACCTGCTTTGATAAGCGTGCATCACTGATTACAGACTTTGGACTCCTGCTGGCCTGGAAGAAGTCCAAAGTCCGAAAATGCAGTCTGGAATGCTGAGGAGGGTGTGTGCAGCCTTAGCCAATCATAGCTCATTTCAAACTGAACTGCTCTGGACTGTGTGTAGCAGAGTGAGTGGAGGAAGTTCTCTCCTATATGGATTCAGATTATGTCATGCCTGCTGGGGAATGCACCTTCCCAGTCTGTGAGACTGAGCAGAAAATACAGAGCAATATCAAGGTAGAAAACTAACAAATAATAAAAAATAAAAAAAAGTAGATGGGGGTTTATCATGATGGGGGAGTGAACTGGGAGGATTATAAAATTGAACAAGATCATGACAGGTACACTTTAATGACAAAACCTGTTTATGGGTTTGTGTACACCAGGGGTTTCAAACTAAAATGATCTGGGGGCCACTGGAGGTTGCAGCTGGCGTCCCTCACATATCATGCCCCCATCATGCACCCCTCACATATAATGCCCCATCATCTACCAGCAACACCCCCCACCAGCAGTAGCACCCCCATCATCCACCAGCATTAAGTAGGAAGCAGTTTCCCCACATTAGGAAGGTAGCAGTTTCCCCACACTAGGTAGCCTTAGCACAGATTCCCCACATTAGATAGCCTTAGCACAGATTCCCCACATAAGGTAGCCTTAGCACAGATTCCCCACATAAGGTAGCCTTAGCACAGATTCCCCACATTAGGTAGCCTTAGCACAGATTCCCCACCTGGACTGCGCTACTTACATCTGCCTGCGGGGACTCCCTGGCAGAGGTGCACGCTATAAGTGACGTCATCGCATACGCTGCGCAGGATGTCGGCTTCCCTGTGCAGCAATGCGATGCCGCGCGCACCTCCGCCAGGAAGTCCTGCAGGCAGATGTAAGTAGCAGTTTAGTGACGAGGCAAGACTGGTTGCCCTGTCATATGTGCACCAGGTACCATGTAGCAATGTTTGCCGAAGTGTGTGAAGTCTTACGGCATTTAGCCCTGCTTTCCCGAAGCAGGGCTAAATGCCTGAAGAAATCACCTGCCTGGCGCCCGGAACTGCATGTCCCGGGCATCAGGTGATACAAATTCCAGATCCCTGGTGCGGGCCGCAAAATTTCGTTCCGAGGGCCGGGAGTTTGAGACCCCTGGTGTACACCCTATATAGCCTCAGTTAAAAAATTGTGGCATATGCCTTATGTTTGTGGTTTCTTTTGAATTTTATACGTTGTTAGGAATAAGTTTTACACTTTAGGTGCTTTTTTCTGTGAAGTGATTTGTTAGTGTATTAGAGTCTATTAAGTCTGGCAGCACAGGCACCTTCCTATCTGTGATGATTCTAGGTACTAAAGAGTTTTAGTAGACAAATGAAGCTTCTATATCATGTAGTGCTGAATGCTGGTGTTTGCCATAAGCCTCTTTCACACAGCAAAGTATGCCCATCAGCACATAGAGCCCCTACAGTTCCATATAAAATAAATAGTAGGCACTCTCGGAGTTGCCATATGCTGCCTCTTGTGAGGCATTGCATTCTTGCCTAGAAGCAGTTCATGCTTCTTTACAGAGCCATGAGAAAAAACCTGCAAATGTCTCTGTTTAAAATCAGAAGCATATGAAGGTACAGTATAGGCCAATGTTATGGATGATTACATGAGCCCCAATACAACTTGAATTTCATATCATGTGACATGAGCAAAATTGTATCAACTAGGGGGGGTACACAATTTAAAATATAACCTTTAATCAGAGGCTTAAAATACCATGAACACCCCACAACTGAAAACATAGACACAGAACACCAAAAAGTACCAATGATAGGGTGTGAAATATGTATTACCCTATAAATACTAGAAATGAACACATGTGACCATTCAAAATCTAGAAATATGGGATATACATAGAGGATGCTGGGGGACACCCACAGGCTAAAGGGGTATTCCAGGAATTTTTTTTATTTGACTATGCTACAGGGGCTGTAAAGTAAGTGTAGTTCATAATATAGTGTCTGTACCTGCGTGTGACTGTTTTCTCACAATTCTTCTGTGATTTTCACCCAAATATTTTTTTTTAACAGCATACAAAATGACTGTTGTCTCGGATTTTTCCCAGCTTGCAATGCAACCGATACCTGACTCACTAGTCAGCTGATGACAGGGAGCCTGTCTGCTTCAATGGGTGAAGGGATCGCTTGGTGGGAAAGAGATCAATCTGCCACTGATGCAACAGCTGTAGGCGCTCTGGTTGAAAACCATATGTCTTTGAATGGATGCAGCTCATTTATGTTTTAATGGGTGGGGTGGCTGTTGTGTGGGAGGGAGGAAAATGGAATTGTGGGATTTGTAGTCAAAAAAAGAAAGTCAAACATGAAATACCAGTTCACAAAAAGCTAGCCACAGTATTATGGTAATCTAACAAAATAGCCATTTAGCCCTAAGACAAGTGCAGATCCTTCTGAAGCATGTCCATTTCTGCTTGCCAGGTACATACTAAAATCACCTTATGCTGGATAACCCCTTTAAATATGCACAGGCCCTGGAAATCCCTGTCAGGGGCATTTAGTGACATCTAGCCCTGCTCCCACAGGGACTGACGGGGCACTCGCCCTTAGAGGGGCGACCCCTGTCCCGATCTATCCCTTGGACTCACCCTAGAAGTCCCTGATAATCCAAATAGCAACCTTGCACTGGTAAAACCTGGCCCATTTCTACCACATCGGTGGATTCCTCAGGGATTAACCAGGCAGCTATCCACAATACCATAAGAAAGGCTCAAATATGAAAAATCAAAAATAAACGTTGCAAGCACAGACTTAACTAAACAATGTAAGCATAAAGTTGATTAATAGGGTAGGGTAAACAGTGATCAACAAATTATAGCTAGCACAAAACAATACTGATGTTTATAATGCAGCAAAAAGCTATAATGAACATAGAGTGTGCTCGGCACCAGCCGCTGTCCACTGCTCAAGCCGTATTACTCACTGTACCCGAGCCGCAGTGGCGGCATCCCAGGCTGTGTTCCCACAGTGGTAGGGAACACAGCAGGCCGGTGGGTGTCCAGGCTGGTAAGTGCGGCGAACATCGGCTCTTAAATGCAGCATCTGAGCTGTGATAAAGCTGCGCTGCCAAGCATCCGGCGCCACTTCCAGACAAAAACATCATATCCGGGGCCGCGCTGATGATGATGCTGAGCTTCCACCATGCTTAGTTTTAGTAGGACTTACTTCACAAATATATCTAATGCGAATAGAGTTAGCAGTTTAGTTTTCAGAACTTGTTTCTTTAGTGATTTTGTTTCTTGTTTTAGAGAAAATGTAATCCATATGTATTCAGCTTGCTTCCTCTAGTGCAGTACTGTAAGAAATAAGAGGTGTTTCATTGTCTCAAGTGTAACCTTCTTATCTTCACAGTAGGTTTCATTTGCATCTATTTTACAGATTAAAATAACCTGTGAATTTTATTACTCATTTCATGGCAGGTATAAAAGAAAAGTATGAGTTTTTTTACATAGTATTCATTGCCACAAACCTAGTTAATTACTGTTTCCATGTTTCAGGCAACTTTGGAAAGTAAAGACTCACATCAGCATAAACCAGAACCATTGAAATCTCCTTCCAGTGGATCACTGCAAAGTAAATTAGTTCCACAGGAACAAATTGTAACACATGCTGTAGACCAAGAACTTTGTCTGCAGTGGTATTTTCCAACCTTGGAAAGATCGACACTAGAGAAACCCATGGTAATGTATTATATATTACATTTTTTCACAACACATATTCTTAGTTAGCAATTCTAATTCTCCATTATTAGTGGCAGATTTATAAAGATTATGGGGGAATTGATTATTCCATGTGTATATTCTTTTGGTCTTATAACAGATAAGAGTTGTTTATGGCTTGCGTATGTGCGACAAATTTAGTGCACAATGTTTTATACATTTGAATCTAAACCAGATGGTTAGATATGTTAGCTTCTAAGTATGCTAATGACTGGATTAAAGTTGCTAAAGTCTCATTTTAACAATGTTGCATACATGCTATGATGTACTTAAAAGTGAGGTGTTTAAACTGCATTTGTGAAGATAGTATTCAAATTTTGCGCAAAAATATATTGAATAAATAGTTATCAAAAACATATCACCCAAATTGTCCCCCATCTGTTTGTCTGGTTAGCAGCAATACTGCAACTAAATGCTTCCGATAAGTTGGGATCAGTCTTTTACATTGCTGTAAAGGAATTTCTTTCCTTGCAGAATTGCTTTACTTCAAACTTTTTGATGTTGGACATGCTCTTGTGTATTGGACTATTGTTCTGACGACTGGACATTCTACTTGAGGATTTTGTGGAAATGAGCAAATTTCATAGCTTTGTTAACTATGGCAAGTCTGGCAAGATTAAAAATCACCTTAAGGGTAGGGTCACATGTGCCTTATTTGCTGCTGCTCATTTTGCTACCCATTGACTTTCATGGGTAGGAAAATACACAGCAGCAAATACATAGCAACATACGGCACATGTGGACCTACCCTTAGGGTAAAACTGACATACCGGTAAAAACTGACATGATAACTGTATTATGTTGGTCAGTAAGATTACAATGAGTACAATTTATATAGCTTCGGTTTTAATTATTAAAAAAAAAATGATTAAAATTGCCCTATTCTGACCCCTATAACTTTTATTTTTCTGTCTAAATGAGCTGTGTGATGGCTAATATTTTTGTGAGTGGACCTGTAGAGTTTATTGGTACTATTTTGGCTTTTTTTATTTTTTTATTACTGTTTTATTATTTTTATTTACAGCCTGACCATGTTTGTTTTCTTTTTTTTTTTTTATTCAAACAATGGGAAATGAGGGGGATTTGAATTTGTATTATTTGGAGGATGTACAGTCATGGCCTTAAATGTTTGCACCCTGAAATTTTTCAAGAAAATTAAGTATTTCTCAAAGAAAAGGATTGCAGTAACAAGTTTTGCTATACACATGTTTATTCCCTTTGTGTGGGAGGAAAAAAAGCAAATTGGACATAATGTCACACCAAACTCCAAAAATGGGCTGGACAAAATTATTGTCACCCTTAACTTAATATTTGGTTGCATACCCTGAAATCAGTCACTCCCCATAACCATCAATAAGCTTCTTACACCTCTCAGCCAGAATGTTGGACCAGATCTCTCTTATTGGAAGGGCGCCTTTTCCCAACAGCAATTTTAAGATCTCTGCACAGGTGTTCAATGGGATTTAGATCTGGACTCATTGCTGGCCACTTCAGAACTCTCCAGCGCTTTGTTGCCATCCATTTCTGGGTGCTTTTTGATGTAGATCTAGATCTCTGAAGAGGGACTTGTAACCTTGAGATTGTTGATATTTTTGCACAATTTTAGTTCTCAAGTCCTCAGACAGTTCTCTTCTCCTCTTTCTGTTGACCATGCTTAGTGTGGCACACAGAGACACACAATGCAAAGACTAAGTGAACTTCTCTCCAATTTATCTGCTTTTAGGAGTTATTTTTATATTGCCCACACCTGTTACTTGCCCCAGGTGAGTTGATAGGGGCATCACTTGCTTGAAACAATCTTATTTTTCCACAATTTTGAAAGGGTGCCAATAATTTTGTCCAGACCATTTTTGGAGTTTGGTGCGACATTTTTGCTTTTTTTCCTCCCTTTTTCGGTTTAGTTCCAATACACACAAAGGGAACAAACATGTGTATAGTAAAACATGTTTTACTGTAATCCTTTTCTGTGTGAAATACTTCATTTTCTTGAAAAATTTCAGGGGTGCCAACATTTACAGCAATGACTGTATATGTAGTTAAGTTTTTTTCAAACACTTTTTAGTCTTTTGATTGCTCATATATACCAATGTAACATTATTGTATTACCTTGATCTATTAGGTCAGCATTCTATTGCCATAGGCGGCCTGTAGCTATAGATGCATCACAAAGGCCTAGTGAGCTGCCATGACAACAACAGATCTGTTTTTCATGATTGCATGGCCAAGCGCAGATCATTGCACCACCAATATTGCTCAGCCAATGCTGTTTACATGCTGCTGTCAGTTTTGACAGCAGCATGTAAACAGTTAATAGCCTGCTACAGAGATCGCTCCACAGAAGGGGTTAAAAAAAAGCTACTTGTATTTGTTGTATTCTGTAACTTTATTTGATATTGATCATCTCAATTAACTTTAATGGATACAAAAATAAAAAAAAATAAACAACTTGTCCTGCAAAAATGAAGCCCTTACACTATTATGTCGACAGAAAAGTTATTCCTCTTTGAAGGCGAGGTGTCCTTAACTGATCAGTATTGTAAACTGAGGTATTTTGCCTACATTTACATTGTGAAGGAGTTTTTTGCCCTTTGCCGGGTGCATTTTATATATTGTACCATAAAATAACCACATAACCCATTCAATTAGGTACAGTATATGTGACCGAACCTATTATACCATCTACATGTATAACATTTCAATTGTACATTATCTATTTATATTTTAGGTATTGTTAATGTATGCCTTCAACAAGCAGAATATTGATGTTAAGGACCCAAGAAAGTGTGATCCATCTGCTGTCCTCTGTGGCTATCTTTGGGCTTCTTTGGCACAGTAAGTGCAGTCTTGTGTGTATAGCTATACTTTAAATTTTAGGTGTTGCTTCTCCGTGTACTAGTTTCATTTACATCACACATTCTGAGCAACCTATGTTTAATGTACCAGACCTGGACCAGTGTTTTCACGATCATTGTTCCTGATACACTGCCAACACAGCTCTGCTGTTAACACATTAGTGCACACTGGCATTGGGACTTACAGTCCAGATGTCTGCTTTTTTGCCAAAGTGCTGTGCATGGACATTCTACTCTCTTTTTGTCACAACACAGTGTGAGCATACATTTCACAGTTAGTAATTGTCCCCTATAAAGAAAAACTGCAAAGGACGCTGCATTAACCATAAATCACAAAGTGGCCAGAAAATTATTATCAGCAGACATAATCGTTTTATATTTTAACATGGCCTACACCAGAATTGTAAATATTTCCCATTTTATGTACTATAGGGGTTTCACTCTGGGAATGTCCTTTGCCGTAGCCAAAGAACATGTTTTTTTACAATAAACCGGCAAACAGCAAGTCCTTTCTGCAATTCTGGCTTCTCGCCAGCTTTATTAAACAGGTTGCAGGATAAACAAAAAAAAACAAAGCATAAAAATAACACCTAGGCCGTCTAGCCACTTCACTACCAATGTAGCATGCCCTGACTATTAACTGGGGGCTTTTCCCTGCCAGTTTAAACCCAATAAATCCTGCAGCCTTATAAGGTACAGTTCACATTTGAACATAAAATCCCCATTCATACAGCCACCTGCTGTATGTTACCAGAACCACTGCTCTCACTCCCGGAGTCCATGTTTGTGTTCTTCGTAGCCCTTGCTGTGCCCGCCTGGTATTGGACACGATGTCCCCCCCTCTAACAGCCACTTCTGTCTAAGAGAGAGCCCAGATTATTCTGTTTCTTTTCCTCATAAGCACACTTCCCCTCTCTGCTAGCCTCATTGATTAGGCCCAAGGTGGAGGTTTCTCCAGGATCAGCTAGGGAAATACACCCTTTCCTTGCCACACTGTCACAGTACATTATGTAATATACTCCAGGTTCTTCCATTTATTTATGAGAACCAGAAGGCTTCCCGTGGTCTTTACCTATAACACACCCTTTCCTTCATAACTACACCCATAAGCTATTACAGTAAAACTATTGGCATGTGAAGTGCAGAACATTGACCATGTTACAAAGGTACCTGTGAAGGGTGGGATATAGTTAGTTCTGGAATGTGTTGAAAACAAGAAAATGGACATGGATAAAGATCTGAGTGATTTTGGCCAAATTGGCTAAACAACTGGGTCAGAGCCACTCCAAAATTGCAGGTTTTGTGGGTTGTTCCTGATATGCAATGTTGAGTACCTAACAAAAGGGATTCAAGGAAGTATAACTTGGTAACTGGCAACAAGATGATGGTAACCCAGGTATTATTGATGAAAGTGGGGAACAAAGGGTATCTGCCTAATCCAATCCCACAAAAGAGCTACTTTGCCACAAACAGTTTAAAAAGTTTATGCAGGCAATGACAGGACATTGGCCGAAGACAGTTTATTTTACAGTATTTGTCAAGTTATTAAACCTGATGACTTAGAGATGACTGGTCTGATTTTTCTTTTATCAGCGTCCTCTCATTACATGAGAAGCTTTGTAACCTGAGACAAAAGGCAGAAATCTCCATGCATAATGTGAGCGATACCTCTATCCCGAGCAGTAGTGAAAAACAAAAACGACCTGCTCAGACAACTACGAGTAAACCTGATCCGAAAGCACTGAAGATCACAGAAGAACTGCAGGTATAGCAGACAGCTTCCAATCAGCAGGGTAATTTATGTGGGCGGCTCTGATAGATGGAAACATTGATAAGCATTAGTATTAGTGGCTTGGCTGTCACACTCGGATGCAGGAAGGAACACATCAGTATCTTGTGACAGGCCAGGGATCTATGTATTAGTCTTCCAAATTGCATGTCATGGCAATAGATATACTTTTCATGTTTCTGCTTATCTGGGATATTTGTTAATCATATTTACTGACTCCCATTGAGTCTGGCTGTATAACATGAGATAAAATAGCATGTGACAATATCGTGGAATTTCTTGTGCTGCAAAGTCACACATATAAACTGATTACTTTTATTTTCTTTTTATTATTTCTTCCTTTCTGTATCAATGTTGAATAGGATTCCATGAGAGTTAAACAGATAAAAAAAAAACAAGATTATTTTTTTTGTCAGCAGATTTTTCTCCAGTTGAATTGACATTCATCACTAAAGATGCTAAATGTGCAACTTTTCAAGCTTTAGATGGGTTGTCCATGTATTTGTTAACGATTTAACCTCCTGTGCACCAAAATTGAACCAAGATTAAAGGGGTATTCCAGGCAAAAACGTTTTTATATATATATATATATATATATATATATATATATATATATATATATATCACTGGCTCCAGAAAATTTAGCAGATTTGTAAATTAGAAAATGAACTCCGTCCGGCACCAAGGTATGGGTTAAAAGGCTTGTCTTTATTAAATCCACAGCAGGTCACATACAGAAAAAATGGTCTGACGCGTTTCGCCTTTTGCAGGGCTTAATCGTAGACTAACACATCTTACAACAAACATGGTTAAAATACTGTGCGATCCGGTCACATGACCATTCGCATCGTCACATTTAAAATACATGGAAAAGCTGGATAGCACATGGATCGGATTCCACTCACATATTTGTTTCAGTGACGATCCTCTAAGTGATCGTTCACACATTCATTTGCGATTTTCTGCAACAAAGATTTCTACTAAGACGCAATTCACACTGCAGACTTCCTTTGTTGGTTAAATGCCTGAAACCATCTATTTATTCCTATACTGTGGTGGGTATTCCTTCCATATGTACTATTATATAACTTTAGAGAAAAGCGGTATATTAAAGTTTAAACATTTTATATTACACAGTATGGACGGTAATGGAAAATATATAATGGGAGGGATAAATTAACTGATGTTATTGTATTGATTAAATTCCTATATGTTATTGTAACCTGTATTATTATTACATTATTAGTACTATTATATAAATTATTATTTTTGTTTTTATTAATATTTATATTTTATATCTTTGTGTTTTAAATTTTTTAGTTTTATAATAATTATTATAAATTTTTATATATAATATTAATCATTAATTATTATATTTTTATTATTACTGCTTTATAATATTGATGATTCTCTTTATTTTATATTATATTGTCAACAATATTATATTTGCTGGGGTTACATGGAATATAATCATTCGTACCGGACATCAATACTCAGGGACAAATGATTATAAGGTCTAATCTCTTATTAAGTCCCTGTGGATGCCTGGTTTCTAGTAGAAACATCCAATACGTTTCCCTGTTGTACAAACTTCTTTTTAGATCTCCTCCCCTCACTCCTAGTTGTACCTTTTCCACACCTGTTACTCTTAAGGTACTAGCATCTACTGCAGGACTTTCTCCTGAAGTGCTTGGACAGCATGGACACACTAGATACATTATTTTTAATATCCGCCACATGTTTGCGAAACCTGGTTTTCAGTGTGTTACCTGTACATCCAGTATATTGTAGTCTGCAAGTGATACAAGTGGCTACATAGATTATTGATTTTGAATTACAATTAATGTAATCTTTGATAATATATTCCTTGCCCGTATGGCATGATGTGATCTTATTAGTCTGTTCTATATAATTGCATGTAATGCATCTAGTGTGCCCACACTTCCGACACCCTGTTGTTTCCAGCCAAGTTCCCCTATTTTTTCTGGGGTTAGATTGGCTAGGAAACTAACTCGGTGACAATGTAGATCCCAAAGTCGGATCCCACCAACTATGATATAATAATTAATGATTAATAATATATATAAAAATTTATAATAATTATTATAAAACTAAAAAATTAAAAACAAAGATATAAAATATAAATATTAATAAAAACTAAAATAATAATTTATATAATAGTACTAATAATGTAATAATAATACAGGTTACAATAACATATAGGAATTTAATACAATAACATCAGTTAATTTATCCCTCCCATTATATATTTTCCGTTACCGTCCATACTGTGTAATATAAAATGTTTAAACTTTAATATACCGCTTTTCTCTAAAGTTATATAATAGTACATATGGAAGGAATACCCACCACAGTATAGGAATAAATAGATGGTTTCAGGCATTTAACCAACAAAGGAAGTCTGCAGTGTGAATTGCGTCTTAGTAGAAATCTTTGTTGCAGAAAACTGCAAATGAATGTGTGAACGATCACTTAGAGGATCGTCACTGAAACAAATATGTGAGTGGAATCCGATCCATGTGCTATCCAGCTTTTCCATGTATTTTAAATGTGATGATGCGAATGGTCATGTGACCGGATCGCACAGTATTTTAACCATGTTTGTTGTAAGATGTGCTAGTCTTTGATTAAGCCCTGCAAAAGGGCAAAACGCGTCAGACCATTTTTTCTGTATGTGACCTGCTGTGGATTTAATAAAGACCAGCCTTTTAACCCATACCATGGTGCCGGACGGAGTTCTTTTTCCAGTACAAGGATTTGCCGAGAGCGGTGGCGGCAGTCCGCTGCACAGGTGTGAGTGATTTCCAGTGCTGAGCGGTATCCAGATTCTCTTAGATTTGTAAATTACTTCTATTAAATAATCTTAATCCTTTCAGTACTTATGTGCTTCTGAAGTTAAGGTTGTTCTTTTCTGTCTAAGTGCTCTCTGATGACACCTGTCTTGGGAAACGCCCAGTTTAGAAGAGGTTTGCTATGGGGATTTGCTTCTAAACTGGGCGTTTCCCCAGACAGGTGTCATCTCAGAGGACCTAGACAGAAAAGAACAACCTTAACTTCAGAAGCTCATAAGTACTGAAAGGATTAAGATTTTTTACTAGAAGTATTTTTACAAATCTGTTTAACTTTCTGGAGCCAGTTGATATATATAAAAAAAAGTTTTTGCCTGGAATACCCCTTTAAACAATTTTAGACTCTTCCCAGTTTAGAAATGACCCCTGTATTGTCTTTTCTACTTCTATTATAAGCATTTTGGATGGCTGTCACCTGCTGTAAGTCAATTTCTATGGGCACATCCAGCTTTTTCTGCAGCACTTTAAGGAAATGAAACTCCTTGCTTTTTTGGTGAAATAGTTGCTGGTTTTGCTTCCCTGCTACACTCTAGCCTGCCTAATAAAGGTACTTGGAATCCATTTTCCATACATGTGCACACATGCTATATTGACACTCATTTTGAGCCCCCCACTTTTTTTTTCTGACATTTATAAAAAAAATTTAGCCATTTTTCAATTTTTTGAACACTTTGTTGGATGTTTTTTATCCTTGTTTTGTTACAGTAAATGCTATTATGCACTGAACAAACCTGCTGTTCTTTCGGCCATTTACGGCTCAAAAAAATTTGCTGAAAACATTCCAAAAATTATTTTAGACTTTTCAAAAGAAGTCCTGGCACGTAACCCCTTAAGGACCCATTTTGGCCAATTTTGCCTTAAATTGTCCTTTTTAGAACCCTATAATTTTTTTTATTTCTCAATATATGGGTCTGTATTGGGGAATCTACGGTTATGTAACAGATTGTGACAGATTTTCTATGGGCGCACCCACCAGTGATACCAGAGTACATCGCTCAAGTATGTCCGGCCCTCACATAGCCTATAAATTAAGTGCATGCCAACTAACTGCTCTATAGGTTGGAATACCCCTTTAGTGCAGTTCAGTGGTAAAAAGGCATGTGTTTTGGGTGTTTTAAATGTCAAAAAAGTGCCAAGGTACTGTAGTCACCAACTGAAGTCTAAAGTGTACATGTGTGCTATAAACTATAGCAAGAATCACATAAACAAAAGCTGTTTTCTGAATAAATATATGGAAGGCTGGATTTTATTTTATTCTGCCACAATGTGTACTGAGTTTTAAAAAGGAGAAAGACTTGATGGGTTTTGCAATGTAATCTTTACTTTTTTATGTCCTCATGTAAAACAATCAATCACAATACATCCCCATTGTGTTGTTTTATTAAAGGCAATGGTCCTGCAGTGTTGTTCTGAAGCTCAAGCCTTGCTGACTACTGATCCAGATCCACAGCCAATCACTCAGGTTAGCATCCAGTGTATACAGTATTTGTCTTTGGCACTGAATATCTTCATCACTAGATACATCAGGCACCAGTGTAAATGATTAATTTCCCATAATTTGTTCATTTGTTCATTATTCAGTGTTTATGTTACATTTCCATAGTCTGTGTGTCTGCTCCTCTCCATTTGGTGGGCATTGCAGCACAGTTTTGCTTTATAATATTAATCTTCTTAAGTGCAAAAATGGATGTGATGCTTGCCTATGACAAGAAAAATGAAGCTCTCACAGCTATAATTTCCTTCTTTTCACAGGCTCCATTTGACATCACTTTGCCATCATTAATCAGTCTGGAGAGAGTCTTTGACCTGACTCACGGCTGTATGTTAATGAAGGGAGGCCTGCTAGATTGGACGATGTCACAGCTCACCTGAACAATCAATTTATACTTATTGTTTTATCACTCACAAATATATTTCTATCAGACACATCACATGCACCGAGTTTACTAATTCTTATTCAAACCATTTCTTATATCTGTTTTCTGCAACTTTCTGCAATATTTTATTGCGTCGCCCATGGGAAAAAGTCACATAAAATCAATCTTTTTGCTTCCCTGTAGTTTCTGAGATGAGAAGAATGTACTATAAACAGCTATAATAAAGAAATTTTAATATCTAACTTGTATTTCTGTGGTGTTCTGACATAAAATGTTCACTATCTTTTCAAATGTGTCATAAAAATACCCATACAGTAAATTATAGTCTGCCTATTTTTATTTAAAAAACAAAAATGACATAACTCTGAGATCACCTATATATCTTAAAAATGCTTAAATGTCTCATGAAGACAATTTCTGTCCATATGCCTTATTAGAGATATTAAAGGGGATTTCCCACTCAGGACCCCTTTTATGAGGCAAGACATCATTTGTGTATTATACAGACATCTAAAGGCTGCCATATAATATTACTTTTACCAGAAAAAATTAGCTGGGATCCATGCATTTCTTGGAGAACTTCTGGTAGACAGTAACAACCACACCATCAGAATACCCTAAATTTTAGAGATGCTTAAAGGGTTCCTCCGCCCCTAGACATCTTATCCCCCATCCAAAGGATCTCTGCTGCGGCACCCCAGACATCCGGTGCACGGAGCGAACTTCGCTCCATGCCAGATGACTGGCGATGCGGGGTGGAGGCTTGTGATGTCATCACGGTCATGCCCCCTCAATGTAAGTCTATGGGAGGGGGCATCAGGCTGCCTCCCATAGACTTGCATTAAGGGGGCGTGGCTGTGATGTCACAAGCCTCTGGCACTGCACCCGACACTGAAAACGAACGCTGGGTGCAGCTGGGAGATCGTGGGACCCCCACAATCAGTAATCTTATCCCCTATCCTTTGGATAGGGGATAAGATGTCTAGGAGCGGAGTGCCCCTTTAATATCCTACTCCCAACTATTAGAATCAGGAAACGATTGGCTAAATTAGGACACATGATATTCAAGAACTGACTGTTTACTTTCTGCCTAATATGTTGAACCCCATGATGGGTGCTACTGTAACAGAATAATCAATGTTGAGGACAATAACTCTACATACAGCAAGAGCTATTCTGGAATGGTTGAGATCAAAGCATGTTAATGTCCTAAAATTGCTCAGTCAATGTCCAGACCTAAATCCAATTGAGACTTTATGGCAAGACTTGACAATTGCTGTTCACAGACGGTCTCCATCCAATCTTACTTAGCTTCAGCTTTTTTGCCAAGAAGAACGGTCAAACATTTTCACTTGTAGATGTGCAAAGCTGGTAAAGACCTACCCCAACAGAACTCTAGCTGTACTTACAGCAAAGGGTGGCTCTACTAAGTATTGCCTGCAAAAGTCCAGAATAACAGTCTGAGGGCTCTTAGCTCTGTTACTGGACAACTTTAACTGGTCAACTAATCTGGCCAATCTAAACTAATCAATGGCCGATCTGTTAGATTTGGCTTCAGCCACCATTATTGTACTTTCGTTCACCTCTGATATTAACTCATAACCACCATGTATAATGCATAGTAATGCTCAAAGTTAAACCACCAGAGGTATTAGGTATCAGCCGCTAAACCACTCTGGACCACCAAGAGTGTTATAGGAATACTATCACTAGCCCTAAAACCAATGGAAAAGCAAATGGTTTAATTTGTATAGAACATTGGCAAATTCTATATAACCAGATGAGCATTTTACTACCTATGTTGTTCTCTAAACTACACATCCCACAGTTCTTTGCTTGCAAGTGTCACTTTTTCTTCCTCCCACACATCAGCCACCCCACCCATTGAAACACAGTGTTTTCTAACCAGGGGACCTACAGCTGTTGCAAAATTGAAGCAGGACAGGCATCCTCTGATCACCTGACTAGTGATGTCAGGTCTCGATGCACTGCAACCTGGGAAATCCCAAGACATGAGTAATTTTGTATGCTGTTAAAAATAATTATTGAGGCTATAATCAGAGAAGAATTGTGAGACCAGCATCACACACAGGTACAGATACTGTATTATGAACTACACTAACTTTACAGCCCCTGTAGCATAGACAGATGAAAACATTTCTGGAATACCCCTTTAACCCCTTCCCGCTATAGGACGTATGCATACGTCCCAGCACCCAACATGTTCGCGTTTTGGGATGTATGCATACGTCCCAGCATCCAACATGTTCGCGTGTTGGGATGTATGTATACGTCCTAGCGATCTCCTGCACTGCCGCGGGGTGCGCAGGAGATCTGCAGCGGGACCTGGTTGTGATTGACAGCTGGGGTCCCACCACAGCTACCAGGGCTGCAATTGCGCCGGTCCTGGCAGCATTAACCCCATAGATGCTGTGATCAACAATTCTGCTCATGGTATCTATGGTGTTGACAGGAAGAGCGCGTTGGTTGCTATGGCAGCAGGAGGTCAGCTATGGAAACCTGTGAGACCCAGCCACAGGCTGGATCGCACAGGCTGTAGAATCTGCAGCAGATCAGATTATACTGTGCTGCAGTGCAAATGTATTGCAGCATAGTATAACCAGTAAAAAATTTAATAATAAAAGGTTGTTCAATACATGTATGAAGTGTAAAAAAAAAAAAAAAAAAAAAAAAGCCATTTTCCCAATAAAACCTTGTATTGTCATCAAGAGAGATCAAAAACACAAATCATATACATAATGGGTATTGCCATGTCCATAATGACGTGTACTATGAAACTATAATGTAAATTATCCTGCACTGTGAACGCTGTAAAAAAAAAAACCGCTAAATTCGCCAATTGCCCTCACTCAATGGCGTCGGACGAAAAATTAAAAAAGTTACGGCTGTTGGAAAATGAATGGCAGAAAAAGAATTTTGCTCAGAAAAGGAAAAAGACCATATAAAGCTATATAATGGGTATCGCCATAATTGTACTGACCCACAGAATAAATATAACATCACTTTTCTAGTTTTTCACAGTATTTTGGAGCTTTTCAAAAAAAATTTGCATGTGTCAACAAAAAGGCACCAGTAGAATATGTCATGAAAAAAACTATCTCAGAATTGCTCTGTTTAAAAAAAAGCTTTCTAAAGTTGTTACCATTTAAAGAGACCCAATAAAAAAATAAAAGAGCCTGGTCATTAAAGGGGTACTCCGCCCCTAGACTTCTTATCCCCTATCCAAAGGATAGGGGATAAGATGTCCGATCGCAGGGGTCCCCCCAGTGGTGGGACCCATGCATTCAGACATCTTATAGATGTGGAATACCCCTTTAAGGTAAAAAATGCTTCCATCCTTAAGGGGTCAAAACCCTGTGTTTGTTCCTGTGTATATCCACCCCCAATAATAGTATGTATTGATATGCTGTAAGTCACAGATATCTTAAAAAATAATATGCTGGGACCTAAAAACTCATTTTAGAACCTTAATAATAGGCAAATGTGAAGTATATTAAATAAATGATTGCAACCATAGATCTCCAGGACACATATTATGATATAACAATGCACACAAAATATCAGAAACTCTTCAGAGCTGCCTTGTTTCTCAATCAAAAACAGCATAATTTTAATTCATAGCCCTGTAGTGCAGGCCGTGACTCGGCAATTGGGCACCAATCAAACAGATCAATGTAATACATATATCTATATAAGCTATGTAGTCAGAATATTGTTTATAAAATGCCCCTGGGGGAGAAAAAAATTAAGTCACCCCCTTTTCCTATTTTCCAAATGAAAATAAACAAAAAAAAAAAAAAAAAACATAATTGTGTAGAATTGTCAGAAATATTAAATTATTTGGCATGGTCAATGGCGTAAGTGCTTAAAAAATTTCACACAACAGAATTGATAATTTTTTGTCATATCACATCCCAGAAAAAAAATCACAGTAATAAAAAAAAATGATCAAGAAGTCAAAATCAATTAAAAACTACAGCTCACGGTACAAAAAAGCCTTCGCAAAGTTCCAAAAGTGGTAAAATAAGTAGGTAAGGCTGGGTTCACACCACGTTTTGTAACTACGGTTCCCGTATACAGCTGGGATGAGGTGGGCGGGGCTTAATCGCGGCGCCCGCACTCAGCCGTATAGGGTAACCGTATTTAATGCATGTCTATGAGCCGACCAGAGTGAACCACAGCCTCCGGTCGGCAGCGTTTTCGGCCGTATGCGGTTTCCCGACCGCAGGCAAAAACGTAGCCGACCGGAGGCTGCGGTTCACTCCGGTTGGCTCATAGACATACATTAAATACGGTTCCCCTATATGGCTGAGTGCGGGTGCCACGATTAAGCCCCGCCCCCCCTCCAAGCCATATACGGGAACTGTAGTTACAAAACATGGTGTGAACCCAGCCTTATAGGGGTCTGAACATTGGTTATGCACTTTTTTTTTTATACTAAAAACAAAGCAAAATTACCAAAACATCATCACTTGTTTCATGCTGACCCATAGAATAAATTTAGCATGTCAGTTTTAACCGCGTTTAAGGACAAAAAATGTATTGGCCTATATAAATCTGCAATTCCATTTTTGTTTTCAGTTTTGTCCTACACATTGGCCCAGATTTATCAAACTGTATGAGAGAAAAAGTGGAGAGATTTTTCCACAGCAACCAATCACAGCTCAGGTTTCACTTTACCAGAGCTCGTTAGCTGAGCTGTGTTTGGTTGCTGTGGAAAAATCTCGCCACTTTTTCTTTCATAGAGTTTGATAAATATGGGCCATTGTTTTTTGTTTTTGTAATACACTGTTTGGTAGAATAAAGGTTCAGTAAAAATGACAACTTGTCTGACATAAAATAAGCCTTGATACAACTCAGTGTATCAAGAAAGCAAGGAAGAAGTAACCCAAAGTAAGCCGAAAATTTGGAGGACTGGGAATGGGTTAAGCTTACTATGTCCAGCCAGGGGATACATATTATAAAATGGTGGATATTATAAAGTTTACACCCTAAGCTGTCCAGTCATGCTGAAGAGAGAAAGATATCCAAAAAAATCACACCACCGCACCGGTCTTAACTACCAGCAACCATGTTCTGATGAGTATGAAGAAGATGTGTGCACATTGTGTTGCTCTACTGAAGGAGATTCTGCTTTCCAATCATAGGCAAAAACTGTTGGTTTAGGGACCAAATGTCACAGACATTTAAGGAAATGATTTCTTCTTCCCATTTGGGTTCTAAAAAATGTAAATGGAAAACGTTACTATCTTCTGCCTTCTCCTCCTGTGAAATCAATCAAAACAAGAGAGAAATTGCTTCCGGAACCAGTTCCGATAATGATGATGACTGCTATTTCTTAAATTGTGACAGATTTTCTAAACTGGTTAAAGCTGGTAAAGAGATTGTACAATCCAGTAGCAGTAGAGAATTGCCCTTGCCTAAAAAAAAAGCCTATTCTACACTGCTCAAAACAATAAAGGGAACACTAAGATAACACATCCTAGATCTTGAATGAAGGAACTAATCGTATGAATTTCTTTCTTTACATAGTTGAATGTGCTGACAATAAAATCACACAAAAATTATCAATGGAAATCAAATGAGTCAACCCATGGAGGTCTAGATAAGGAGTCACACTCAAAATCAAAGTGGAAAACCACCCTACAGGCTGATCCATCTTGGATGTGGCTTAGTAGTGTGTGTGTTGCCTCCACGTGCCTGTATGACCTCCCTACAACTCCTGGGCATGCTCCTGATGAGGTGGCGGATGGTCTCCTGAGGGATGTCCTCCCAGACCTGGACTAAAGCATCCATCAACTCCTGGACAGTTTGGTGCAACGTGGCATTGGTGAATAGAGCGAGACATGATGTCCCAAATGTGCTCAATTGGATTCAGGTCTGGGGAACGGGCGGGCCAGTCCATAGCATCAATGCCTTCCTCTTGCAGGAACTACTGACACACTCCAGCCACATGAGGTTTAGCATTATCTTGCATTAGTAGGAACCCTGGGCCAACCGCACCAGCATATGGTCTCACAAGTGATCTGAGGGTCTCATCTCCGTACCTAATGGCAGTCAGGCTACCTCTGGCAAGCACATGGAGGGCTGTGCGGCCCCCCAAAGAAATGCCACCCCACACCATTACTGTCCCAGGACTTTGAATATCTGGCTGGCGACCAGATACAAGACCTAGTAGACCGTTCTTTTTCTAGATTGGTGCAATCCGCCATCACTAATGCCATGGCAACAATGCAAGATTCAATCACTAAATCTGGGTTTTTGGCCATGTCACATTCCTCTGCTAAATTACACTTCCAATCTTAAGGAGTGTTCTCAGGGTCATCCAAAAAAGAGGACCTTAATCCCTCCAAACAAAAGAAAACTGACAATATGGAGGTGGGTCAAGATAAAGACTCAGGCTTGGGTCCCTCTTGTAGCCATACTTCACGTGCCCTAAAGTCGCATGCATTACCCTGTACCTGGGAGAAAAAACGGGACCATAAATTCTGAAAAAGGTGCAAACCAAACTCTTTTGAAGAACACTCTGATGAGGCCTCAGTAGAGGAATTGGCAAATTCTGACCCTGATGACCCATCTTTTGACCCTTATGATTCAGAGGATAGTGATGCCTCTTACAAAGAATCTAATAAGGAATCCTCTATTCTAGATGCTGCAGGCTTACCATTCTTTGATCCTGCCCATATTAGACACCCCTGCTCAGGGGAATGGCTGTCGACCTCCCAAGTGGACCAATTAATTTGCCACTGGATTAAAAAAGGGCTAGACAGAAAAGCCCGCAATAAATTATGGGCAGAATGCCCAAAGCCCACTCTGACTGGCAATGCAGCCCAAACACCGGAATTAGATCCTATTCTGACTAAATATTTTCAAAAGTAAGGGAAGAACCCTAAAAAAAAGTATCGACCATTCATTTAGTACCTGCCAGGACAAGGTCCTAGACTTCCTGGATCCTTTAACAATGGAAGAAGCCATAACATCTGTCAATCCCATTGACGTACACACCCTTAGAGGTTGGGCACAAAGGGCAATATGCATTTTCGGAAATGCAAATGAGGCCATATGCACTGAAAGACGCAGGTCAATCCTCATGAAGCTGGATCCACAGCTGACCCACCTGGCTCCAACTGAATCTCCAAACTCCACTGATGGTCTTCTTTTTGGCGACCAATTTATTAAGAAGATATCGAAATATGTCAGGTTTTTTTCTCTACGGTTGACAAAGCGCAAGCGTCACTTAAAAAAGTTTTCTTAAGCAACATTTTTGGGAAGGCTGGGAAAAACCGGGGACGATGTCCCAGCCGAGTCCCACACTTCAAGTCCCATTACAGAGCCCCTTCTCAATATGACAGGGCATCCTTCCCAGCTCCCACCACCCAACCTTCACCCTTCTTTCCCTATCGAGGATGCCCCTGGGGGACACGAGGCCAGCGCGGCTCCTCCTGTTCAAGATCGTCTTCAGGTAAGTCATCCTCCTCCACTTTTTTCCCATCTGCCAGTGGGTGGAAAGATCCTTAATTTTTTTCAAAATTGGGAAATGATCTCTTCCGACCACTGGATCTTGAATGCTGTTCTGGGTTACCAAATAGATTTTATTTGTCCTCCAATTCAAATTGTGCTTCTTCATCCTATCCAGTTTTCCAAAGAGGATTGCAGTCTGATACATTCAGAAATCAAGGAACTACTGTATCTTCCAAAAATGCCATTGTTCAAGTTTCCCTGGACTCTCCAGGTTTCATAAGCAATCTATTCCTAGTCAAAAAGAAGGATGGTGGCAACAGACCAGTCATCAATTTAAAGATTCTAAACAACTTTGTACACTATCGCCACTTCATGATGGAAGGTATCCATCTTCTAAGAGATCTTTTACTTCCAGAGGATTGGTTAATAAAAATCGATCTCAAAGAAGCTTATTTGACAGTTCCCATTCATCCACTGTCACAACATGAAGTGGCAATTTACTTGTCTCCCTTTCGGACTTTTTTCGGCTCCATTGTGCTTCACCAAATTGATGAAACCAATGGTTGCCTCCCTTTGATCTCAGGGAGTTCATCTAATAATCTATTTAGATGACATTCTCATCATGGCTACCTCTTATCGCCTTGCTCTTCTTCACATGAATTGGACTCTTTCCCTTCTTTCCAATCTAGGCTTCTTAATCAATCAGGAGAAATCAGTACTCTCTCCATTAAAAGAAGTGGAATTGCGGGGTTTACTTGTAAATACTCATACAGCCTTATTGAGTCTACCCACCAAGAAACTGAAGACCATATGAAAATAAATCAGATCTCTTCTCAACAAGGATCTTATTTCCCCACGTTCTATAGCCAGAATCATTGGACTCCTTTCAGCATCTATTCAGGTGATTTTTCCTGCCCCCTTACAACGCCTAAAAATTTTACACCTAAGAGAAGGTCTTGATTATTCGGACGAGATTCATCTATCCTCAGATGCCAGAGAGGAACTCAATTGGTGGCTGAAACATATCAAAGAATGGAATGGAAAGACCATCTTCAATTCCAATCCATATTTAATATTATAATCATAAGACAAAAAGACTTGGCACTCAAAGTTGCAGTTTAGGTGATTTATTTCATATGCAATCCACAAGGTAAATAGATAAAGTTTCGGTCAAACATTGACCTTCATCAGATTTAGAATCATTCAACATAAATGTCATTGATTTTACATATGTATAAAATAGATGTCATATAAGGACCACAAGTGGACAATAAAACAGTGCCCTGTTATAAATCAAAGGATATCGAGATATTGCATATGAAGCAGTATAGGTGAGATAATATCTGAAATTAGTTGTCAAGGTAAAATGCAGGCATAGTAATCGAGCAATATTTACAACAAGACTATTGCAAGAAATTTACCAAATGTTTATAAGCAGTAGGAAAACTATGAGTAATGGGGTGGTAAGATGGGGAATATGTTATGCAAAAGGGGTGTACATGACATGATATGTGTTCTCAGAATAATATAAGAATGGTGGGGACTATGACATGCAGATCATGACATGCATATAGTCCCCACCATTCTTATATTATTCTGAGAACACATATCATGTCATGTACACCCCTTTTGCATAACCTATTCCCCATCTTACCACCCCATTACTCATAGTTTTCCTACTGCTTATACACATTTGGTAAATTTCTTGCAATAGTCTTGTTGTAAATATTCCTCGATTACTATGCCTGCATTTTCCCTTGACAACTAATTTCAGATATTATCTCACCTATACTGCTTCATATGCAATATCTCGATATCCTTTGATTTATAACAGGGCACTGTTTTATTGTCCACTTGTGGTCATTATATGACATCTATTTTATACATATGTAAAATCAATGACATTTATGTTGTATGACTCTAGATCTGATGAAGGTCAATGTTTGACCGAAACGATATCTATTTACCTTGTGGATCGCATATGAAATAAATCACCTAAACTGCAACTTTGAGTGCCAAGTCTTTTTGTCTTATGAATTCAAGGAGTGGGATCCTACTTGTGCACCTACGCCGATCAAGAGTGCCATATTCTACTATTAGATTTAATATTATAATCAGACACAAGTCTCCAAGGTTGGGGAGATCGTTGTGGTTCCCTCTCTACTAGAGGCAAATGGTCCCAATCAGAATCCCATCTCCATATCAACTGTCTGGAACTCTTGGCAGGCTTTTTTGCTCTGAAAAGTTTTGCTAAAGATTTTTCCCACGGTTGCGTTCTTATACGTTTGGACAACATCTCAGCAGTCCAATATCTAAATCACTTAGGAGGAACCAAATCAGAAACTTTAGCCAACATTGCCAAAGATCTTTGGCACTTTTGTTTGGAGAAGAATATCATCCTAAAGGCCGAATATGTTCCAGGTCTCTCCAACGCAGTGGCAGACTGGAATTCTCGATATCTAGTCGATTCCAGCGATTGGATGTTAGATCCTCAGATTTTTCAACAACTCAATATAATTTAGGGTCCTCTTCACTTGGACCTCTTTGCATCCTGTCTCAATCACCAGCTTCCACTCTCCTTCAGCTGGCAACCCGATCCAGAAGCATCAGGCGAGGAGGCCCTTCTCCAATCCTGGCCACAGAAAACCCTTTATGCATTTCCTCCATTTGCTCTCATCCCCAGAGTCCTTCTTCAAGTTATCATTCAGAAAGCAACCATTGTTTTGATAAACCCCTGGTTGTCAACCCAATCGTGGTTTCCCCAGATTATGGAAATGCTAATAGACTTCCTGAGGCTTCTTCCTCACTCCCCAAATCTTCTATTGGACCAATTCCAGAACCCTCATCCTATCTCATCATCTTCCTCTGGTCGCTTGGCTAATTTTGGGTCAATCACAATTGACTCTTAATTTTCTCAGTCGACTAGAAACATCTTATTAACAACATGGGCTCCAGGTACCAGATCTTCTTACATATCAGCCTGGAAATTTTGGGCTGATTGGTGCACACAACAGGGTTTGGATCCCTTAAGTGCTCCTCTCTCCCACATTCTAAATTATTTATGTTTCGCCTTTGATTCAGGTAAGGCCTATCATTCAGCCATATCTTATTACCATGAACCTATTGATTCTCTTCCAGTTGGACAACATCCATTGGTCTGTAAGCATCTTAAAGGCATCCGTTTTCAAAGCCCTCCTTTACCTAAATATACATCTAGTTGGGATGTCAATCTCTTATTAGAATTATTTTTGTCATGGGACGATAACAATTCCTCATCTTTAAAACTTTTATCTATTAAACTAACTACTCTTCTCTGCCTAATCTCCATTAAAAGAGTCTCTGATGTTCTTTCTTTAGACATCTCTCGTAGACATTATTCACCTCATGGAGTTCTTTTTCATATTCACAGACGCACTAAGACTAACATTCATGAGGTATCTGTCAGGGTCCGGGTACTGTGAGGATACTGGTGGTGGATCCTCTGTGTCAGTGGGGTGATGACGTGGGCCGTACCAGGGGAACGGAGTCTAAGGGGTTACTGGTATTCACCAGAGCCCGCCGCAAAGTGGGATGGACTTGCTGCGGCAGGTAACCCCCAGGTCGTTCCACCCGATAGCGACTCAACCCCGACTGACTGCTGAGATAGGCGCGGTACAAGGGATTAGGCAAGAGCAAGGTCGGACGTAGCAGAAGGTCAGGGCAGGCAGCAAGGATCGTAGTCAGGGGCAACGGCAGGAGGTCTGGAACACTGGCTTGGGACATACAAGGAACGCTTTCACTGGCACAATGGCAACAAGATCCGGCAAGGAAGGGAAGGGGAAGTGAGGTTAGATAGAGAGGGGCACAGGTGATTACACTAATTTGAACCAGGCGCCAATCAGCGGCGCACTGGCCCTTTAAATCGCAGAGAGCCGGCGCGCGCGCGCCCTAGGGAGCGGGGCCGCGCGCGCTGGGACTGTACAGACGGGGAAAAAGACTGGTAAGCGGGCTGGGATGCGAACCGCGAACGGGCGCGTAACGCATCGCGGATCGCATCCCTGCTAGGGACACTATTGCAGCGCTCCCAGTCAGCGGGTCTGACCGGGGCGCTGCGAACAGGAAAACGCTGCGAGCGCTCCGGGGAGGAGCGGGGACCCGGAGTGCTCGGCGTAACAGTATCTTACCTTGCTTTTCCTCATCATAATAAACTCTGTGTTGTCCGTTGCCTGAAATCCTATGAATCTAAAACTCAATCTCTTAGACATCCCTCTTCTTCTCAACTTCTTATTTCCTACTGTAAACCTCATCATTCTGTCTCCTCTGGTACTCTTGCTAGATGGATCAGGTTTGCCATGTCTCTCGCCAACATCTCTCTGATCTCCTCAAAGCAGCTAACTGGTCCTCCGATTCTACTTTCAAGACTTTTTATTTTAGACCTGAGTCTCATGTCTCTATGTCAATTTTATAATATTGCTTATGTGGTTTATATACTATATTGATTATTATTGAATTAACCATTTATATATTATAGTTCCATAGCTTTGAACTTCCATAATGCGAATGCCTTCTGTCTTGATATAAAATTGGAGATTTTTGTATTTGAAGTTTATGTCCGTTCTTCGATCTTCACTGTTTGATGACTCCTCATTGTTTCTGAACTTCTCCTGAGTTTATCAACCTGACTCCCCACACCTGAAGTTGAACTCTTCTGGATCTTCATCCATGTTATTGTTCTCGGGACTCTGTTATTGTTATAAACTCATGTTTTGTAATATATACAGTTTCTACTCATTACAAAGAAAGAGGCAGTTGGCAATTATGCAAGTCCTCTTATAACCTAGGTCTACCTGTGATTGGTTACCTGTGTATGTATATCACCTTTGGTTACACTTGTGTACCTACAAACTTTTTATCCATAAGAATGTAAAAAAACTTTTATTTTTTTGCTACTATACTTGTGCAGCAAAGAAAGAAATGCATAATGTTCGCCTCCTGTCTTTCATAAAATCTACATTTTCCTTCACCAAGGATAGGAAAATTTTCAATTCCCTCTCCGAAGTTGATATTTAACCCCTTAAGGACTGAGCCCTTTTTCACCTTAAGGACTCGGCCATTTTTTGCAAATCTGACCACTGTCACTTTAAACATTAATAACTCTGGAATGCTTTTAGTTATCATTCTGATTCCGAGATTATTTTTTCGTGACATATTCTACTTTAACTTAGTGGTAACATTTTTTGGTAACTTGCATCCTTTCTCGGTGAAAAATCCCCAAATTTGATGAAAAATGTGAAAATTTAGCATTTTTCTAACTTTGAAGCTCTCTGCTTGTAAGGAAAATGGATATTCCAAAAAAAAAATTTTTTATTCACATATACAATATGTCTTCTTTATGTTTGCATCATAAAATTGATGAGTTTTTACTTTTGGAAGAAACCAGAGGGCTTCAAAGTTCCGCAGCAATTTTCCAATTTTTCACAAAATGTTGAAACTCGCTTTTTTTCAGGGACCAGTTCAGGTTTGAAGTGGATTTGAAGGGTCTTCATATTAGAAATACCCCATAAATGACCCCATTATAAAAACTGCACCCCCCAAAGTATTCAAAATGACATTTAGTAAGCGTTTTAACCCTTTAGGGGTTTCACAGGAATAGCAGCAAAGTGAAGGAGAAAATTCACAATCTTCATTTTTTACACTCGCATGTTCTTGTAGACCCAATTTTAGAATTTTTGCAAGGGGTAAAAAGGAGAAAATTTTTACTTGTATTTGAAACCCAATTTCTCTCGAGTAAGTACATACCTCATATGTCTATGTTAATTGTTCAGCAGGCGCAGTAGAGGGCTCAGAAGGGAAGGAGCGTCAAATGGTTTTTGGGGGGCATGTCACCTTTAGGAAGCCCCTATGGTGCCAGAACAGCAAAAAAAACCCACATGGCATACCATTTTGGAAACTAGACCCCTCTGGGAACGTAACAAGGGGTAATGTGAACCTTAATACCCCACAGGTGATTCACGACTTTTGCATATGTAAAAAAAAAAAAAAAATTTTACCTAAAATGCTTGGTTTCCCTAAAGTTTTACATTTTTAAAAAGGGTAATAGCAGAAAATACCCCCCAAAATTTGAAGCCCAATTTCTCCCGATTCAGAAAACACCCCATATGGGGGTGAAAAGTGCTCTGCTGGCGCACTACAGGTCTCAGAAGAGAAGGTGTCACATTTGGCTTTTTTGAAGGAAATTTTGCTCTGGGGGCATGCCGCATTTAGAAAGCCCCTATGGTGCCAGGACAGCAAAAAAAAAAACACATGGCATACCATTTTGGAAACTAGACCCCTCGGGGAACGTAACAAGGGGTAAAGTGAACCTTAATACCCTACAGGTGTTTCACGACTTTTGCATATGTAAAAAAAAATAAAAAAATTTACCTAAAATGCTTGGTTTCCCAAAAAATTTACATTTATACAAAGGGTTAAAGCAGAAAATACCCCCCAAAATTTGAAGCCCAATTTCTCCTGATTCAGAAAACACCCCATATGGAGGTGAAAAGTGCTCTGCTGGCGCACTACAGGTCTCAGAAGAGAAGGAGTCACATTTGGCTTTTTGAAAGCAAATTTTGCTCTGGGGGCATGCCGCATTTAGGAAGCCCCTATGGTACCAAGACAGCAAAAAAAAAACAACACATGGCATACCATTTTGGAAACAAGAGCCCTCGGGGAATGTAACAAGGGGTTAAGTGAACCTTAATACCCCACAGGCGTTTCACGACTATTGCATATGTAAAAAAAAAAATTTTTTACCTAAAATGCTTTTTCCCAAAAATTTTACATTTTTAAAAAGGGTAAAAGCAGAAAATACCCCCCAAAATTTGTAACACAATTTCTCCCGAGTACGGCGATACCCCATATGTGACCCTTAACTGTTGCCTTGCAATACTAGGGGCTCCAAAGTGAGAGCGCCATGCGCATTTGAGGCCTAAATTAGGGATTGCATAGGGGTGGACATAGGGGAATTCTACGCCAGTGATTCCCAAACAGGGTGCCTCCAGCTGTTTTAAAACTCCCAGCATGCCTGGACAGTCAACGGCTGTCCGACAATACTGGGAGTTGTTGTTTTGCAACAGCTGGAGGCTCCATTTTGGAAACCGTGGAGTACCAGACGTTTTTCATTTTTATTGGGGAGGGGAGGGGGGATGTGTAGGAGTATGTGTATATGTAGTGTTTTTTACTTTTTATTTTATTTTTTGGTAGTGTAGTGTAGTGTTTTTAGGGTACAGTCGCACAGGCGGGGGTTCACAGTAGTTTCTCGCTGGCAGTTTGAGCTGTTGCAGAAATTTTGATGCAGCTCAAACTTGCAGCCAGATACTTACTGTAAACCTCCGCCCATGTGAGTGTACCCTGTACATTCACATTGGGGGGGGGGACATCCAGCTGTTGCAAAACTACAACTCCCAGCATGCGCTGACAGACTGTACATGCTGAGAGTTTTAGTTTTGCAACAGCTGTAGGCACACTGGTTATGTATCACTGAGTTTGTGACCTTACTCAGTGTTTCAAAACCAGTGTGCCTCCAGCTGTTGCAAAACTCCAACTCCCAGCATGTACGGTGCATGGTGTAAGGTGACTGCTGGGAGTTGTAGTTTGCAACAGCTGGAGGCACACCGGTCGTGAAACACTGAGTTAGATAAAAAAAAAAATGGGTTTCACAACCAGTGTGCCTTCAGCTGTTGCAAAACTACAACTCTGAGCAGTCACCGACAGCCAACGGGCATGCTGGGAGTTGTAGTTATGCAACCAGCAGATGCACCACTACAACTCCCAGCATGCACTTTAGCTGTTTGTGCAAGCTGGGAGTTGTAGTTATACAACAGCTGAAGGTACACTTTTCCATAGAAAAAATGTGCCTCCAGCTGTTGCAAAACCATAAGTCCCAGCATGCCTATAAGGGAATGCTGGGAATTGTGGTGGTCTGCCTCCTGTTGCATAACTACAGCTCCCAGCATGCCCATTTTGCATGCTGGGAGCTGTTGCTAAGCAACAGCAGGAGGCTGTAACTCACCTCCTGCTGCTGCTCCATCGCAGGACTGTCCCTCGCCGCTGCCGTCGCTCCTGGGGCCCCGATCCCAACATGGACGCCGGGGATCGGGGTCCTCAGCACCCGGGGTCGTCTTCCCGCACCCGCTCACGCCCTGAACAGAGACGGCCCCGAACAGCCAGTAATTCCGGGTCACTGGAGACCCGATTGACCCGGAATCGCCGCAGATCGCTGGACTGAATTGTCCAGCGATCTGCGGCGGTCGCCGACATGGGGGGGCATAATGACCCCCCTGGGCGATATGCCAGGATGCCTGATGAACGATTTCAGCAGGCATCCGGCTCCGGTCCCCAACCGGCTAGCGGTGGGGACCGGAATTCCCACGGGCGTATGGATACACCCTGCGTCCTTAAGAACTCAGAATGCAGGGCGTATCCATACGCCCTGCGTCCTTAAGAGGTTAAGTTGCACATGTTGCTTTCAAATCTATCTTTCCTATGGAGGAATCCTCCATAATAAACAATGCTATGGATTATAAGAATGACTCAGTTTTGAAGAAATTGTACTTGGCTTCCAGCAGCAGCTTGTAAAGTGGCTCTATCTTCTGTTTTTGTGGCAAAGCCCTTAGAATATTGACTGAGCGAATATCTCAGGGATAGAATTCCCAGAATGACTATTCTTAAAGCCTACCTGTTATTTTAGGTGACCTATCATGATAAGCTGCCTTGTGTGTTTACATGAGGAGCAGCACTATTTCTGTCCATTATATATTTTGTATATGCTATTTTCAGCAGATTTCTGCTCTGCAGGCTTTATCTATAATTTGCAGTTGTCCTAGAGATGATAGGTGGAGACCAATATCTATTGTCTTAGCCATACACTGCACCTCTATGTCTCTGTGTACAGCCTAAACAGTAGCAGCTACAGCACAAGCAGTCTAAACTGTGTAAAAGCTCTAGGGTGAGATCTCGTACAGAGCTGCTTGTGCTTTCTTTGTCTGGCTGCAACCTGTGTATGTTTACAGGCACTTCCCCTCACATCTCCTACCACCACCATAGACTTGTATTGCTTGTCTTGCAGACACAGGACAAAACTGAGCTACTTTCCAGGGTGGACTAGTTTGTTCAAATGACCATTCCTATTTATAAATGTCATCAAAACTCTATCTGAATTTCTGTGTGATGCTCCAGCTGATGGCCCAGATTTATCAATCTGTCTAGATAAAGACAAAAACTGGTGTCATTTGCCCATGGCATTCAGTACAATTCAGGTTTTACCAGATGATTAGTATATGAAAGCTTAGTTTTTGCCTCATACAGATTGATAAATATGGGCCATAATAGTGTTGATATGTTAGAAACATAGCTATTACCAACTCTGAAAAAATCACATAATGAACAGACGGGAATACATTTTCTCTAGTCAAAAGAGGAAAACTACCTATAGATTGTGGGTCTCTAACAGAAAAGGATACACATTAGTATTTTCGATACATACAGTTCATGTCCAGTTGGTTAACCCCTTAATGACACAGGACGTAAAGGTACGTCCTGGTGAACTGGTACTTAACGTACCAGGATGTACATTTACGTCCTATACATAACTGCGACCAGCAGAGCGATGCTCGGGTCATGTGCGGCAGGTCCCAGCTGCTGATAGCAGCCAGGGACCCGCCGGTAAAAGCCGACATCCGCGATTGCGCGGATGTCCGCCATTAACACCTCAGATGCCGTGATCAATACAGATCACAGCATCTGCGGCATTGTGGTCACAAAAATGGATGTTTGGATCGCCTGCAGCGCTGCCGCTTGGATCCGATCATCTGCCTCACCTGCCTCCACTGCCTTCCATGGGTCTTCTGCTCTGAGTTCGATCAGACCAGAGCAGAAGATGACCGATAATACTGATCAGTGCTATGTCCTATACATAGCACTGAACAGTATTAGCAAACAAATGGCTGATATAAATAGTCCCCTATGGGGACTTTTAAAGTGTAAAAATAAAAGTAAATAAAGTGAAAAAAAAAGTAAAAAAAAATTAGAAAAACCCCTCCCCCAATAAAAACGTAAATTGTCCCATTTTCCCTATATCATCCCCAAAAAGTGTAAAAAAAAATGTTTTATATACATATTTGGTATTGCCGCGTGCGTAAATATCAAGACTATTAAAATATGTTAGTTAATTAACCGTTATGTTAATGATACCGTACGGTGAACGGTCCAAAATTACTGCTTTTTTTTATAACATTTTATTCACCAAAAAATTGATAAAAAATGTATTAAAAGTTTATATAAGCAAATATGGTAGCAATAAAAAGTAAAGATCACGGAGCAAAAAATGAGCCCTCATACCGCCACCTATACGACAACAGGAAAAAGTTATAGGTCTTCAAAATAGGAGGATTTTAAACATACTAATTTGGTTAAAAAGTTTGCGATTTTTTTTAAGTGCAACCGAAATAGAAAAGTATGTTATCATGGTATCATTTTAATCGTATTAATCCAAAGAATAAAGAACACATGTAACTTTTACCGTAAATTGTATGGCGTGAAAACGAAACCTTCCAAAATTTGCAAAATTGCGGTTTTCTTTTTAATTTCCCCACACAAATAGTATTTTTTTGGTTCCGCCATACATTTTATGGTAAAGTGAGTGATGGCATTACAACGGACAACTGGTCGCGCAAAAAACAAGCACTCATACTAGTCTGTGGATGAAAATATAAAATAGTTATGATTTTTTGAAGGCGAGGAGGAAAAAACAAAAACGTTAAAATAAGAGTCCTTAAGGCCCAAATGGGCTGAGTCCTTAAGGGGTTAAAGAGTTGTTTCTCAAAGGTGCAGTGCCTGTCCCTCAGACATATTTTCCCAGTTCCCAAAACAGGAGGGAAATGAAAGCTAGTGGTGGGTTCCACATATGTCACTTAGATTCTTCTGACTAAGACGTTTAAGATACATTTTATCAGTTCAGTCACATCCTTTCTACAGCATTCAGACTTTATGGTTACAATAGACATAAAAGATACATCTCAAAGGTAGTGCACATATAGAGGGACTCCAAGTTGTCCTCTCTGGAGTAAAGTAGTATGTCCTTCCGGCGCCATCATCTTTGATGATCGGGCATGGATGCCAGACAGCCACGAGGAATCTTTTGAGTGTCCTTACACTCTTACCCGTGTTGTGCCTGTTGCGCAACATCAAAAGGTGAGTTCAATTACTCACCTACCTGTTCCATCTGCCCTGTACGGCAAGTACTCAACCTCAGTAACGACAGATAGCGCCACCTCTGTTTTTTTTTTTCTTTCATTTGTTCACATCTCAAAGGTAGAACAGACGGAGCACTCACCATGAGTTGATATGAAGAATAAACTTCATTTAATTCCAGGTATAGTATAGGGGAGACGGCCATATGTAGGGAGTGGGGCTGTTTAAAGGCAATGGACCATATCGCTTTTCATCAGGCCCTTATAGTTGAAGTGTATTGTGTCGAGGCTTGTTTGTCTGCTTCTGTGGTGTTTATGACCTAAAAGATACCTACTTTCATATCCCTATGACCAAACCACAGAAAACTTCTATGGTTCAGCATACGTTTTCAAGACAAAGTCTCCTACTACAAGTATACCGTCTTCCATTCAAGCCGTCATCAGCTCCCATAGTGTTCACCAAAATGGTTGTAACCCTAGCAGCACATCTCTATGAGGATTTTATTTTGGTCCCATATCTTGACGACTGGTTGATAAAGGCTCCTTCCAAAAGTACAATACAGTCACATCTAAAGGCAATGCTTCAAGTACTAGTCCAACATAGTTTATTAGGGAATTAATTTTTGGATTCATAATAAATTCAGTAAAGATAATATTCTCCCTTCTATAAAGCATATCCACACTGTGAAGTCAGAAGTTAAGCTTCAGAATGGACTACACGGAAGATAAATTTCGGGTAAATAAATTTTATTTACTTATAGAGTCCTAATAAGCATAGAACAGACCTTCAAATAAGATAATTCTTAATAAATATAACCAATGCTTGCAAAATGTTAATAATTGATGACCGTGTTTAATTTCTTGGATAAAATGTCTTACGGTGCAGTTTTTAAGACATGCATCAAATACACCTGTTTCTGTGATTAAATAATGAGCTGGTTCTTTTTGCAGAGCAGCAGAAATGGTTGATTACATTATTAATAGCCGGGTAATTAGTACAATCTGCACCAGACACAATGGCTTGGACATATTGATTTCAGATTAGTTGCATTGACCACAAGTGCAGTTTATCGTAATAGAACACTGATTCTGGGTCTATGTGTAGTACAGAACTGTTCTGTGAATTGACATTCTCTGGGTTCCTAGTGGGCAAACAATTGATGTAAAAAGTCATTTTTCAATGTAGTGCTTAGAAATTATTTGAGTTTTGTTTTGCAGCTAAAATCTATATTCTAGAGTTTTATTTGTCTATTCTTTGGTGTCTATTTTATGAGCTATTCCTGGTGACTGAGTATGTTTTGTTTTAACCCCGTTAGGGACCTTGCCAATTTTTATTTTTGCACTTTAGTTTTTTTTTTCTCCTCACCATTTAACTCCTTAAGGGCTCAGAGATTTTTCATTTTTTCCTCCTCCCCTTCTAAAAATCATAACCCTTTTATTTTTCCACCCACAGACCTATAAAGGCTTGTTTGTTGCTCCACACATTTTACTTTGTAATGACATCAATCATTTCACTACAAAATCTACGGCATAACCAAATAAAATAATTATTTGGTGGGGAAAAAAACACCATTTTGTAACTTTTGGGGGCTTCTGTTTCTATGCAGTGCACTTTTCAATAAAACTGATGTACAATCTTTATGTTGTAGGTCGTGGACATGGTCATGGACGGTTACAATGATACCCAAATCATACAGGTTTTATTTTTTTTATACCTTCTTTTAAAAAAAATTATAACTTTTTGTATGAAAATTAGTATGTTTAAAATTGTCATCTTCTGACCCTATAACTTTTTAATTTTTCTGTATACAGGGATGTAAGAGGGCTCAATTTTAGTGCTGTGATCTGTAGCATCTATCGGTACCATTTTTGTTTTGCTAGGACTTTTTGATTGCTTTTCATAAATTTATACATGGTATACAATGTGACCAAAAATACCTAGTTTGGATATTTGCGTACGCGACGATACCACGCCAATGTTCATGTTTATTTTTGGTTATTTTTTATGGGAAAAGGGGAGGTGATTCAAACTTTTATTAGGGAAGGGGTTAAATAACTTTTTATTCACTTTTTTTTTTTTTTTTTACACTTTTTTTAAAACAATTTTTTAGTCCCCATAGGGGACTCTTACGTGCAATCTTCTGACTGCATATACTGTTCAATGCTGCTCCATAGAACAGCACTGAACAGTTTTATTGGTGCTCCATTGCTCCAGCCTGCCATGGCTAACTGGAGCACCGATTAGACAGCAAGGAGGCAGGTAAGGACCCTCCTGCTATCCTCTAAGCTGATTGGGATCTGATCAGCATCGCTGAGCAGCAATGATATAACTTTTTACATTTTAGATCAACTTTCATCGCAGTGTCTAAAGGTTTAATGCCGGGCATCACCCCAATCTGTGATGTCTGGCATTAGCCACCCTGCTATCATGTGCCCTCAGCTCCTGAGCGCACTTTCATAGAAGGGGAACGGGCGCAGGGTGTACAGGTGTTAATAGCCATAACTCTTATTTTTTCAGCTACACATGCATATGCTTGTTTGTTGCAATTGCACTTTGTAATGACTTCCTTCATTTTGCAAGGTGAAATTTTGCTAATTTGGGGGACTTTTAATTATACTATCTACAGGCTCGATAATGTCATCATGCAGAAGTGGGGGAGGACTTCAGTGGCAACCTGTGAAGCTCTGGTGAAGGGATGCCATCTGAGAATTATTGGCAGTTCTGTCATGGTCAAATGAAATATATAACTGGGCCAATGGGGGCAAAGGAGCCTGTTGGCAGCCCTGATAAGCAGTGTGAGACAGCAGTACTCCAGCAGGCTGCAGTGTTAGGCTATATTCACACACCAGAATTTCTGCATGGAATTCTGTATGAAAAGTCTGCATGAATTTATAACCAATACACTTCAATGGGACTTCTGCAGAATTTATTACAGAATTTTCATTCGGAATTCGGTGCAGAAATTCTGCTGTGTGAACATAGCCTTAGGACAGCGCTGGAGGCTATGGGCGTGCAGAGGGGCAGTAATGAAAACATGAGGATATTGCCTGCAGAGTGCATAGCCCAGGACAGAGAGTATTAATTTGCTCGGCGTTATAAATTGTATGAAGCCATCTCTCTGAGGAGCTGCGCTGTACTGTGCTGTTACACCTCCTCGTTACTGCCAGCTAAAGGAAGGGCCCTGCAATGCTTCTCTACTCCTCACTTCCAAAATATGACAGATATACTAGCAAGTGCAGAAGAAAGGCAGGGGAGGAGAGTGAAAAACATGTTTTTTCTTGTTTTCTGTTAGACAACCACCCCACCCACAAGGTCCTTCCCTAGGAAATGGCCCTCCAGTGCCTAGTGGCAAACACAGCCATGCAAAGCGATCATGTGACCAGAAAACAGAAATAATTACGACCAAAATAATTATGGTGGAAGCATGTATAAAAGTATTTTCCTATCGCCCCTAAGATCCAAGTTTACATCTAGCAATGTACTTAGACTTGAAGATAAATGGTGAAGGTGAGCATAAGTCACAGTAAGACATATTACAACGACAGAAAACACTTTACAAGGAAACCTTGAACATAGTGTAACAGGAACTACAAGCTCTTTCCAGTCTGTTAAACACTAAACATGGTTGAATTAAGCCCTTGTGACGGCCTATGTGAAAAGTGTTATAACACCAAATATTGTCAGATGCCTTGGACAAATGTGTCACTCAGGAAAATGAGTCAACGAAAAGCAAAAAATAAACCTAGAAGAGTTACAATTTATTGCCGTTTATGCATTAACTCACACAATACTTTTAAAGAGAATTTAGCATCTGTTTTTGGAGCTCAAAAATTTGTATATGTAACATGTGTATGTAATATGACATAGGAAGTGTCTGGTTGATCCATGTGTGCATTTATATATAGAGGTGGGGTAGATATGCTCCACATATTGCCCAAATATGGTAGCATATCAGTGATGAACCATTAGGTAATTGGTTTAAAACCATTAAAGGGGTATTCCGGGCTTAACTAATTTTTAACTATCCTGCCCATTATAAATAATTATGCTAGTTTTACATTTACTTGCTATAATGCTCTGCCATGGATCGTCTTCTTTTTCATCATGGTCCCCCCAGGTCTAGCGTTTCCTTTCAGGTCCTGATGACGTTCGTCTTACAATCCTTTGTAGCTCGAGGCGGCAGCTGGTATCAGGGGGCTTGGCTATTTCTTGTATTTCCTCACAAGCCAGCCCCCTGATGACGTTTGCAGTCTATCAGTAAATCCTGACGTGCCAGCGACCCGTGATCTCGTCAATCACGCAGGGAACGCCGGCACATTAGGTTGTGCAGATGGACCGCAAATGTCATCAGGGGGCTGGCTTGTGAGGAAATACAAGAAATAACCAAGCCCCCTGATACCAGCTGCAGCCTCGTGCCGCAAAGGATTGTGAGATGAACATCACCAGGACCTGAAAGGAAATGCTAGACCTGGGGGGACCATATAATGATGAAAAAGAAGAGCAAGTAAATGTAGAACTAGCATAATTCTTCATAATGGGCCGGATAGTTAAAAGTTAGTTAAGGCCAGAATACCCCTTTAAAGCACAGAGCTTACACTGTCACCTGTGTACAGAAATAACATGAGAGGGTGGGGACTGACAGCTGTATTGATGTGAAAGTATGTGTGATATACACTGCTCGAAAAAATAAAGGGAACACTTAAACAACATAATGTAACTCCAAGTCAATGACACTTCTGTGAAATCACACTGTCCACTCAGGAAGCAAAACTGATTGACAATCAATTTCACATGCTGTAGTGCAAATGGAACTGACAACAGGTGAAAGTTATAGGCAATTAGCAAGACACCCCAATAAAGGAATGATTCTTTGGGTGGTGACTACAGACCACTTCTCAGTTCCTATGCTTCCTGGCTGTAGTTTTGGTCACTTTTGAATGCTGGGGGTGCTTTCACTCTAGTGGTAGCATGAGACGGAGTCTACAACCCACACAAGTGGCTCAGTTAATGCAGCTCATCCAGGATGGCACATCAATGCGAGCTGTGGCGAGAAGGTTTGCTGTGTCTGTCAGCATAGTGTCCAGAGCATGGAGGTGCTACCAGGAGACGTGGAGGAGGCCGTAGGAGGGCAACAACCCAGCAGCAGGACCGCTACCTTCGCCGTGCAAGGAGAAGAAGGAGGAGCACTGCCAGAGCCCTGCAAAATGACCTCCAGCAGGCTGCAAATATGCATGTGTCCACTCAAATGGTCAGAAGCAGACTCCATAAGGGTGGTATGAGGGTCTGATGTCCACAGGTGGGGGTTGTGCTTACAGCCCAACACCGTGCAGGACGTTTGGCATTTGCCAGAGAACATCAAGATTGGCAAATTCGCCACTGGTGCCCTGTGCTCTTCAGATGAAAACAGGTTCACACTGAGCACATGTGACAGACGTGACAGAGTCTGGACACGCTGTGGAGAACGTTCTGTTGCCTGCAACATCCTTCAGCAGGACCAGTGTGGCTGTGGGTCAGTAATGGTGCGGGGTGTGGGAGACCATATGCTGGTGCAGTTGGCCCTGGGTTCCTCCTAATGCAAGACAATGCTAGGCCTCATGTGGCTGGAGTGTGTCAGCAGTTCCTGCAAGAGGAAGGCATTGATGCTATGGACTGGCCCGCCCGTTCCCCAGACCTGAATCCGATTGAGCACATCTGGGACATCATGTTTCACTCCATCCATCAACGCCACGTTGCACCACAGACTGTCCAGGAGTTGGCCGCCACCTCATCAGGAGAATGCCCAGGCGTTGTAGGGAGGTCATATGGGCACGTGGAGGCCACACACACTACTGAGCCTCATTTTGACTTGTTTTAAGGACATTACATCAAAGTTGGATCAGCCTGTAGTGTGGTTTTCCACTTTGATTTTGAGTGTGACACCATATCCAGACCTTCATGGGTTGATACATTTAATTTCCATTGATCATTTTTGTGTGATTTTGTTGTCAGCACATTCAACTATGTAAAGACAAATGTATTTCATACAATTCATTCAGATCTAGGACGTGTTATCTTAGTGCTCTCTTTATTTTTTTTGAGCAGTGTAGATAGCATTCATGACACTCTATGGGTTTGATCACACAGGACAGATATGCTACAGATTTTATGTCTATATTTTCCATGCAAAAAAATTTTTATTTCAGTTTAGCACATGGCCTCAACATATCAAAATGTGAAAAAAGTGAAGGGTCTGAAGACTTACTGAATGCATTGTATGTACTGCCATCATATTTATCTTTTTTTTTTCTGTGGGTAATTTGCTGAACTGATTGGCAATCATATGGACAATGCTGGCTGCTATGTAACGTTAGCACTCTTGTGGACTGCCATTGAATGATGAGGGTGCTTCACCCCCCCCCCCCCCCACCTGCAATTATAGGGCCACTCTTCTTGTTTTCTCTAGGACTGTCAGTGATTTCTTCTACATCCACACACTATACATTAAATAATATACTCTGGACAAACATTAATGTTCACATTTAACAAAGAACAAATATGATAAATTGCTTCAGTTTCAAAAGTTACATTTCTTTAACCCCTTAAGGACGCAGGACGTAAATGTACGTCCTGGTGAGGTGGTACTTAACGCACCAGGACGTACATTTACGTCCTAAGCATAACCGCGGGCATCGGAGCGATGCCCGTGTCATGCGCGGCTGATCCCGGCTGCTGATCGCAGCCAGGGACCCGCCGGCAATGGCCGACGCCCACGATCTCGCGGGCGTCCGCCATTAACCCCTCAGGTGCCGGGATCAATACAGATCCCGGCATCTGCGGGAGTTCGCGATTAAAATGAACGATCGGATCGCCCGCAGCGCTGCTGCGGGGATCCGATCATTCATAACGCCGCACGGAGGTCCCCTCTCCTTCCTCCGTGCGGCTCCCGGCATCTCCTGCTCTGGTCTGTGATCGAGCAGACCAGAGCAGGAGATGACCGATAATACTGATCTGTTCTATGTCCTATACATAGAACAGATCAGTATTAGCAATCATGGTATTGCTATGAATAGTCCCCTATGGGGACTATTCAAGTGTAAAAAAAAATGTAAAAAGATGTAAAAGTAAAAGTTAAAAAAAAGTGAAAAATCCCCTCCCCCAATAAAAAAGTAAAACGTCCGTTTTTTCCTATTTTACCCCCAAAAAGCGTAAAAAACATTTTTTATAGACATATTTGGTATCGCCGCGTGCGTAAATGTCCGAACTATTAAAATAAAATGTTAATGATCCCGTACGGTGAACGGCGTGAACGAAAAAATTTTTAAAAAGTCCAAAATTCCTACTTTTTTAATACATTTTATTAAAAAAAAAATTATAAAAAATGTATTAAAAGTTTTTTATATACAAATGTGGTATCAAAAAAAAGTACAGATCATGGCGCATAAAATGAGCCCCCATACCGCCGCTTATACTGAAAAATAAAAAAGTTATAGGTCATCAAAATAAAGGGATTATAAACGTACTAATTTGGTTAAAAAGTTTGTGATTTTTTTTAAGCGCAACAATAATATAAAAGTATATAATAATGGGTATCATTTTAATCGTATTGACCCTCAGAATAAAGAACACATGTCATTTTTACCAGAAATTGTACGGCGTGAAAACAAAACCTTCCAAAATTAGCAAAATTGCGTTTTTCGTTTTAATTTCCCCACAAAAATAGTGTTTTTTGGTTGCGCCATACATTTTATGATATAATGAGTGATGTCATTACAAAGGACAACTGGTCGCGCAAAAAACAAGCCCTCATACTAGTCTGTGGATGAAAATATAAAAGAGTTATGATTTTTAGAAGGCGAGGAGGAAAAAATGAAAACGTAAAAATTAAATTGTCTGAGTCCTTAAGGCCAAAATGGGCTGAGTCCTTAAGGGGTTAAAATGTACCATGCCTACTATGGCAACAGAGACTGTTGGTAGATATCCAGTATGCCAAATCTCCATCTTAGGGTATGTTTACATGACAGATTTTCATGTTATGCGGTATGTCAGGCAAGGAAGGACTGGGAGGTAAGGACAAGCAAGCAAGCATGCCAGTCTATGCCACTTAGGCAGCTTGGCCACACCTCCTTGACACTTGGCTAAGAAATGAAAATGCAATTTTCAAACTTTGACAACCAACTTCAGCTCCAGGAAAGGTAAAGTTTGCTTTTAAACCCTAATAGTTATCCAATGGTGTCTGCAGCAAATACAGCGGACAGATACACGTTAAAGGATATCCTGTGGATGTTTTATAACCAACAGAATGGGGTATAGAAAAATTGATTGGTAAGATATGAGCCACTGGTGGGTCCATTGATCCAGTGAATTGAACTGATTTAGTCCCATTTGCAGGAAAGATCAATTCACCAATGTATGCTCTTCAATGAGAATTGCAGAGATCGAAATTAACTACACCTAAAACCCCTTAAAGGGGTACTCCGGGGTTTAGACATCTTATCCCCTATCCAAAGGATAGGGGATAAGATGCCTGATCGCGGGGGTCCCGCCGATGGGGACCCCCCGTGATCTTGCATGCAGCACCCCAGTTAAAATCAGTCCCCGGAGCATGTTCGCTCTGGGTCTGATTACTTGCGATCACGGGGCAGGCGGCGTGTGACGTCACACTCCGCCCCTCAATGCAAGCCTATGGGAAGGGGCGTGAAAGCTGTCACGCCCCCTCCCATAGGCTTTCATTGAGGGGCGGAATGTGACGTCACACGCCGCCGCCTGCCCTGTGGTCGTCGGTAATCAGACCCGGAGCGAACATGATCCGGGGACTGATTTTAACTGGGGAGCTGCGTGCAAGATCATTCATATTTCCCATTCATTCATATTTCCCATTCACCACAGTTAGTGATTGTGTGATTTCAACTGCCATGGCTGAATTTAAGTCTCAGTCCAGCCCTAGTTGCAATATTGATGTAAACTGAGATTTGTGTTGGTAACAAAATTGCAGTACCCTAAGTTTTTTTATATGATCCTCTGCCCAGTGCCTTTACTACCCATCCTAAGCTATTGCCCATTTCTTGCCCATTTAATTTGTAAATACACATAGTAAACTCCTCAGCTGATCATATATTTTGTTCAAATTTTCTTATTTTACTGTACTTCTGGGTTCAGGGAACGAATTATAATGTCTTAGTTTTGGATTTGATCTTAAACAATGGTGAGGCTCAGCTGCAACCTTGTTCTGTATCCCCTTAAGGACCAAGGACGTACCGGTACGTCCTTGGTCCTGCTCTTCCGATATAACGCGGGGTTACACAGTAACCCCGCGTCATATCATGGCGGGCCTGGCGTCATAGTGAAGCCGGGACCCGCCTCTAATAGCGCGCAGCGCTGATCGCGGCGCCGCGCGCTATTAACCCGTTAGCCGCGCGCTCAAAGCTGAGCCGCGCGGCTAAAAGTGAAAGTGAAAGTTCCCGGCTAGCTCAGTCGAGCTGTTCGGGATAGCCGCGGCTAATCGCGGCATCCCGAACAGCTGACAGGACAGCGGGAGGGCCCCTACCTGCCTCCTCGCTGTCCGATCGCCGAATGACTGCTCAGTGCCTGAGATCCAGGCATGAGCAGTCATCCGGCAGAATCGTTGATCACTGGTTTCTTATGAGAAACCAGTGATCAACATAGAAGATCAGTGTGTGCAGTGTTATAGGTCCCTATGGGACCTATAACACTGCAAAAAAAAAGTGAAAAAAAAAAGTGAATAAAGATCATTTAACTCCTCCCCTATTAAAAGTTTGAATCACCCCCCTTTTCCAATAAAAAAAAAACACAGTGTAAATAAAAATAAAAATAAACATATGTGGTATCACCGCGTGCGGAAATGTCCGAATTATAAAAATATATCATTAATTAAACCGCTCGGTCAATGGCGTGCGCGCAAAAAAATTCCAAAGTCCAAAATAGTGCATTTTTGGTCACTTTTTATATCATTTAAAAATGAATAAAAAGTGATCAATAAGTCCTATCAATGCAAAAATGGTACCGTTAAAAACTTCAGATCACGGCGCAAAAAATGAGCCCTCATACCGCCCCATACACGGAAAAATAAAAAAGTTATAGGGGTCAGAAGATGGCAATTTTAAACGTATTAATTTTCCTGCATGTAGTTATGATTTTTTCCAGAAGTCCGACAAAATCAAACCTATATAAGTAGGGTATCATTTTAATCGTATGGACCTACAGAATACATATCAGGTGTCATTTTTACCGAAAAATTTACTACGTAGAAACGGAAGCCCCCAAAAGTTACAAAACAGCGTTTTTTTTTCAATTTTGTCGCACAATGATTTTTTTTCCCGCTTCACCATAGATTTTTGGGCAAAATTACTGATGTCATTACAAAGTAGAATTGGTGGCGCAAAAAATAAGCCATTATATGGATTTTTAGGTGTAAATTTGAAAGAGTTATGATTTTTTAAAGGCAAGGAGCAAAAAACGAAAATGCAAAAACGGAAAAACCTCCGGTCCTTAAGGGGGTATAGTGTATAGTGACCGAAAGACTGAGGAGCTTTGTTTTAGTCTATAGTTTCTGTTCCCATTATGGTTTTTATGTTGTAGTGTAATTCTATTTTTAACAAGTATACGTTGAGGTTTTGCGTGTTCCCTTGACAGCATTTAACAAAAGGTTTATTAATGCATCATTGTCATCTCCTGTACAATCAGTTGCCGTGACTGCAGGTATATATATTAGATCAGGCATGATCTATGGGGAACATTTATCATCGTTGCTTTGGTAAGCAAGTTCTGTAGGCATTTTTTAAGGCTTTTGGTTTTGCTTATGTGTGACATATTTATCATACTATCACAGGGGGGGGGGGGTATTAATTTGTCTCATAAAGCAAAAGCCAATAAAAATCACTTTGAAATACCATTTTCTTAGCATAAGCAAAAAAAATTGTATGTGTGTTTATTACATTTTTTTTACCACTTTTTTTTTGCAATGAAAGTTTTATTTTATTTTCATTTACTTCACAGGCTTAATAGTGGAAGCCGTCTTATAAATGGAGTCCATTACTAAGCCGGGACTTAGCATTAGCCCCAAAAACAGCGAGCGCTAACCCCCAATTATTACCCCGGTTCCCACCGCCACAGGGAAGGGCCAGTAACAATGGTCCTTGGCCACCCTGCTAACGTTAGGCTGTTGCTGTTTGGTTGGTATCTGGCTGAGAATAAAAATACAGGGAACCCTATGTGTTTTTCTTTTATTATTTAATTATTTATGGGGGGGAAAAAAAAACCTGCATAGTGTTCCCCATATTTTCATTCTCAGCCAAATACCAACCAAGCAGCAATATCCTGACGTAACCAAGGTGGGCGAGGACCATTGTTACTGGCCCTCCCCAGCCTAAATAATGCCAGCCTCTTACCGCCTAGACCCAGGAGTGCCATATTTGACGCTCCGGGCCTGTTGGTAGCGGCGTAGTGGCTCTTCCCGGCACCCTTGTGGTGGTGGATACCGGGGTAATACTTGGGGGTTAGAACTAGCTGTTTTTGGTGCTAATGCTAAGCCCTGGCTTAGTAATGGATTCTAGTTTAAAAAAAAACTTTTATTCCAAAAAACACTCCCTCACAAGCCCTCGTTAACCGTTTTATTAACAAACAAACAAAAAAAACACTGGTCATCACCGTATAAAGGATACATGGATCTTGAATAAAGGAAAAAAAACAAGGAAAATAGGTTAGTTCATTTATTGTAACCCACCCGCACATTTCCCGCCTGCACTGCACCGACTACAATACCCAGCATGCTCTTACAGTAAGGACATAGTGGGAGTTGTAGTCATGCAGCAGGGTTGGGGGGAGATGTTCATGCGCAAGGCCGCATCAGGGGGGTACAACCAGGGGGGCCCGACTGGGCCTAAACCCCTACTTTTTGCGAATCAGTGAGTGACTGTCACTCACTTACTGCTGCGGGGCGTCACTATACACTGACTGACTGACCGTACTCTGTACAAGCAGTCAGTCAGTCACACCAGAGAGGTGGTCCGCTGCTATCATCACATTCCTTTTTTTTTATAATTACTGAGGCTCGACCAGCTCATCCCAGCCAGGGTATGGCTTTCAGGGCCTGGAGCTAGAGGGAGCACCGTCCAGAGGGCAGCACACTGACACTGTGGCTGCAACGGGTAAGAGACGTGCCTGCGCGCGGCCGTCAGTTACCCGCAGGCCTGTGATGTCGGCCCACGTGTCTCACGCCTCCTCTCCCTGCCCATCGCCCGCAATAGAGGAGCAGAGCCGACTACACTGCATGCAGGTATTAACTTATATGGGGGCTGTGTATGTGTGTATGGGGGCTGTGTATGTGTGTATGGGGGCTGTGTATAGGGGCTGTGTATGTGTATAGAGGGCTAAGTGTGTATATGGAGGCTGTGTATGTGTGTATGGGGGCTGTGTATGGGAGCTGTGTATGTGTATATGGGGGCAGTGTATGTGTGTATGGAGGCTCTGTGTGTATATGGGGCTGTGTATGTATGTGTATAGGCAGTGTATATGTGTATGGGGCAGTGTATGTGTGTATGGGGCAGTGTATCTGTGTATATGGGGGCTGTGTATGTGTGTATATGGGGGGTCTGATTGTGTGTAGGGGCTGTGTATGTGTGCATATGGGGTTCTGTGTATGTGTGTAGGGGCTGTGTATGTGTTTATTAGGGATGTGTATGTAGGGTTGCCACCCAGACGTTATTTCTAATTTGGTCAAATTAAAATGCATAGTATGGTGGGGTGGTGTTAGGTTCGACCCCAAAAGGTCGAGACGTCTTCTGTCGGCGGTTTCCCAATAGTGCGTGGAAAGCCTGTAAGGGGCTGCAGTCCCCCAACTTTCCTTCCAACGCTACCTGCCACACAAATCAAGACACAGACACAAGAGCGGTCTCCGTAAGATGAGGGCAGAACTGGTCTAGCCCTCTTTTCAAGTGTATTTTATATAGCCCATTTTCAATAAGGCATGCGCAGTAAACTTTACATTGTACAAACATAGGAAATCATAAATCTTTTGCATAGTAAGAAGAAAGTTGGAAACAAAGATATATTGCTTAAGCTGAAATATAATGAACCATTGTTTCAAGGACACATCTGGGGTAGAAAAAAGATAAGAGTGGCTGCATTCTTGAAGATAAGGTGCCCATCGTCTCTAGTTCATAAGTTCAGGCGTTAGTTATGTAGAAAAAAACAAGAAAGATAGAATGCAGTCACTTAGACTAAGAATATCAAGTCTTTGAATACAAAATGGATTCTCTTAACACAAAATGGATTCTTCTCTACCCAGTGTGTATGGGGGCTGTGTATGGGAGCTGTGTATATGGGGGCAGTGTATGTGTGTATGGAGGCTCTGTGTGTATATGGGAGTAGTGAATGTGTATGGGGCTGTGTATGTGTGTATGGGGCAGTGTATCTGTGTATATGGGGGCTGTGTATGTGTGTATATGGGGGCTGTGTTTGTGTGTAGGGGCTGTGTATGTGTTTATTAGGGATGTGTATGTAGGCTTGCCACCCAGCCGGTATTTCTAATTTGGTCAAATTAAAATGCATAGTATGGTGGGGTGGGGTAAGATATTGTTGGAGTTAATTAAAGCAATCAATTAAAATGGCACAGGGGGATTCAGATTGAACCCACCTGAACCCTCTGTGCCATTTTAATTGACCTGAATCAGGGGGGTGTCAATTAAAATGGCACAGGAGGATCAGAAGGGGACTGAAGTTATCCCTCCTCTGATCCTGTGCCTTTTTTTTTTATTATTTCCCCCCTCTAATCCCTCCGTGGCATTTCAATCCACCCCGCTTCGGATCCCCCTGTCCCCCTGTATCATTTCAATTCCCCCATCTGATCCACCCTGTGCCATTTCATTCCCCCCTTCCAATTTGCTCCCCCATTTGCCCTTACAGTAAGGACATGCTGGGAGTTGTAGTCATGCGGCGTGGGCAGGTGATAAGCCCATCTAACACACTCCCCCCATGCCTCACAACTACAATTCCCAGCTTGTCCTTACAGTAAGGACATGCGGGGATTTGTAGTAGTGTTGCGTGGGTGGGTGACAAGCATGTCATCCTCCTGTACATCTCCTACCCGCTCGTCCCACCGTGCCTGTGAAAATGAAAGTTAAAAAAAGTTGCACAAAATGTCTCACCTGCGACTTTTTGCACAGCTTCGCTCCCCGACCACCCGCCCACATCTACCACCCACACGCTAGCTATTGCAGGACTACAAATCCCAGCATGCCCTTACAGGGAGGACATGCCTGGAATTGTAGTCCCAACACCTTGCAGGCAGGTGGTAAATGTGAGTGGGTGGCGGGGAGCGGAGCTGTGCAAAAAGTCCCACAAAAAGTCTCACGATCTGACCTAGCTTACACTTGCGACTTTTTGAAGGGACGCTGTGGAACAGGAAAACTATAACTGTCTCTAATCAGGGTTTTAAAGGGGTTGTCCAGTATTAGAAAAACATGCAGTTATATCGAAATGTTATAACATTGTTTATAATTTTAAAGGGGTTGTCCAGTATTTAAAAAAAACAAAAATTAAAAAAGCAGCATTTTTCTAACAGCATTACTCCTGTCCACAGGGTGTGACTAGTATTGCAGCTCAGCTCCATTGATATGAATGGGACTGAGCTGCAGTATTACACATGGCCTGTGGACAGGAGTGGTACTGTTTTTGCAAAAAAAAGCTGAATTTTTCTAATACTGTACAAACCCTTTAAAATGATAAACAATATTATGAATATTTTAACTGCTTGTAAAGCTACATGGGTAAAGATTTTAATACTGTAGAATTCCAGGTTCACATCTGCATCAGATCTCCTTTTAGGGAGCTCTGTTTGCAGAATCTGTCAAAATAGTGGGACTAAAGCTGAGTCTTTAGTCTCTTTTTTTTTTTTTTTTTTTTTTTTTTTACTCTGCATAACTCTTGCAAAAAAGAAAACGGACGCCAGATGGAAACTCAACAGATTAAAAGTCAATGGGATCCATCGGTGTCCACTGTATAACAGAATGGCTGATGTGAACTTAGCCTACATTGTGTAGGGATACCTCCTACTGACAAAGGGAAAAGTAACACCCGTTGTTAATTTCTACATACATTTCTAAAAATAACTGAGGACTGGTTAGTTCAGGAGAGGCCACGTCTCCTCTTTACTTTCCAGTCTTAGAAGTTACACTATACAGACATTTACTGTAGGGATAAAAGCAATAGGACCCACCTCCTACTCTTAGAATTCAGGGGTTCCATGCAGTCCTATTGTCACGGGTGTATAAAATCAAAGTCTGCCTTTACAAACAATGGGTCGCTCTACAAAGTTCACTGACTTCCAGTATAGTTCTGTGATAAGAAGACACCACTGCAACAAGTCTGTTTGTGAAATGTATTCCCTCCTAGATGATGAAGTAGAGACCTTGTTTTTTGCATTGAAATGTATTAAAAGTTTGCACGATGTGTGATAAAAGACTTTTTCTAGAATTTAGCTTGATGTGGTGTAGATTTGTTTCTGTCCTATGCATTGTATATTTGCAAAAATTTGCCCTTCATAAATTTCTGATGACTTAATTATTGCTGTTATGTAGCAACATGGAAATGACCTAATATAGAGGATTGCCCTTTCATGCCCAAAGCAAGCTGTAGGCAGATTATTGCCCTGGACCTCTAGGTACCTGTGCTTAAAACCAATTGAGATTTTATGCACTATTTTTTTTAAGTCAAGACAATGTCCCTGATTTACTAAGAGTGGAGTGTAGGTTTCTTTGTGGGTTTTAATTCCCTACAATGTTTTCCACAGTATTTACTAAGCTTTCCCTACATTTTGCACTATTCCCTACATTTATTTTTTTACACATGTTCAGATCTGTAGGATTTTCCTCAGCTCAAATCCACCACATTTTCTGTGGAAACCTTAGTAAATATGTTGGGTTTTTGTTACATGTTGGAAACATGCCCTTTTTCTGTGACCATGCCCCCTTTTCCCGACAGACACGCCCCTTTTTCAGGTTTTCTCAGTAAAATAGAGAGTTGTCAGGTTTTTCATTTCTGGCACAGACAGAATTCTGGTGCAAATTCCAGCGCAGACAGAATTTCTGGCACAAAATATGTCGGGTTTACAATAGTAAATCAGGGCCAATGTGTATTTAAATAAATAAATAAATAAATAAATAAATATAGTCCCCCAAACCCCTTGAGTATTTCTAATAGACAGTGAGTCCTTCCTCTATGTTCATTCATAGACTAACCCTAACATGTTTTGTGGTGTATAGAATACGTAATAATCATTTTATTTATATAGCGCCAACAGATTCTGCAGCACTTTATAATTTTGGGGTACAAATAAAGACAAGTATCAGAAATAACAATATTACACACTAACTATTCAAACAGGAGGAGTAAGGGCCCTGCTCACGAGAATTTACAGACTACGAGGAATGGGATTGAGACAGAAAGCATAAAAGGCTTTATTGATACAATGGTCCAGCCATATTTTATAAATAAAAAGGTTACATACAGGAGAGTAAACCAGTCACTAGCTAATCTCTGAAGGTCTTAAGTACATAGAGAATAAGGGCAGACTGTCAAATATGAATCTTTTGATATATCCAAGACCTGGAGGTCTCAAAAGGGGCAAAGTGGTAGTAATGGAAGCCAACTAGAGAATGTTGCTGGAAGGTCTGCTGGAAGAGATGTGTCTTCAGGCCACGTTTAAAACTGTGGATGTGGTTGAGACTGAGGGATCAAGGCATTGCATTCCAGAGAACTGGTGCAGCACGAGAAGTCTTGGAGATGGGAGTGAGAGGTTTGGATTATAGAAGATATTGGTGTTAGATCACTAGCAGAGCAGAGAGAATGTACTGGATGGTAGACGGAGATAAGAGAGGAGATGTAGGGAGGTGCAGCATTCTAGAGAGCTTTGTGTGTAAGACTGAGGATTTTGAACTGTATTCTGGACTGAATGGGTAACCAGTGAAGTAAGGGGGGAGGCATCAATGTAATGGCTGGAAAGGAAGAGGAGTCTGGCTGCAACATTGAGGATGGACTGGAGAGGGGAGAGTTTAGAAAAGGGAAGGCCAATTAGTAAAGAGTTAGAATAGTCAAGCCGGGAGTGAATCAAAGAAAGAATGAGAGTTTTAGCGGTTTCAATAGCGAGAAACGAGCGGATTCTAAAGATGTTTTTGAGGTGCAGGTGACAAGAACGTGAAAGGCACTGAATATAGGGAGTGAAAGACATATATACTTGTAAATTATCATTCTGATGAAACCTCTACTAAATATGCTATATTGTAGTTGATACAGCCACATTAAAGGAGTACTCTGAAGCAAACTTATCTTATCCCATTGTAAAGCCAGCAATAAGTTATATAACAACCTCAATTACCTCCGTTGTCTTACTTCCACGCATCCCCGACTTTTCCGAAATCCGGAAGTACAGGCTGTCTGTCACAATTATGAATTTTGTTCCCGGGCCGCAGCCATCTTGGTAACGAAACGTCACCTTGTTCAGGATCCTCCCCGCTCTATGCCGTCCCCCCTAGCCGCGACTCGATCACTTCCACCATTTACATATTCATACAATCTTCGTTTGCACAGCCGTCATTCGCTGGGCTGTGCAAACACCTCACAATGCCCCTAGCCTATCAGCGCGAGCCGGACGCGCCTGCGCACTAATCCTTTCCCGGGACCGGACATGTGATCTCTTTAGGCCATTGATATCCCTGATAGTTACGCTGTTGTAACTACCAGGGATATTCTCAAAAATACTTAGTAAGTTTTACATAGCGGGCAAGCTCCTGCGCCAGACGTGCCTGCACACTGCACATCCCGGGATCGGTCATCTGTAGTCCAATGATATCCCTGATAGTGACGCTGGTGTAACTACCAGGGATATTCTAGTAGCAAGTTAGTTATCTTCATATTGTAGCCAGAGAATGGAGGGGGAGGGAGACACAGATGATTGGGGTGGGGTTAGGGGCATGGGCGGCATTACTATTGACATTATTAGGCAGGGGAGAGCAGGAGGGAGGAGAGGGGTTGCGGAGAAGGGAGGCACGGAGGGATAGGAACTTGCAGCAAAGCAGCATGTGGGATAATGATTTTTACGTCATCCTCCACACCACCATAACCAGGAAGTGCCATGAAATACCGAGCACCACACCGGGAGAAAGGCTTGACCGATTGGAGTAAAAAGTACATGGCCAGAGAGATACAGCCATGGGAGACATTTGGGGGGTATACATTTTTAAATCAGAGTACTCCTTTAAAGCCTACAGTACATTTATGTACATGGACTATGAGTATTTTCATTAAACCCAAATGCAGAACATTCTATGTAGAACACGTGCAATTCTGGATCACATAACAATGGTCAAGGATAGAGTTCAACCATTCTGAGCCATCAATAGTGATGACTGAAACCCTAGACATTAGGAATATTATTAGGTGACCTGTCAGATAACACCGGCTGTCGCCAGAATAAATCGCTTTATATTGATGAGAGAAGGAAAGATTCTGAGCATAATCCCTGTACTGTCTAAATAGCCTAAGTCTCAGGGTCAGACATAAATATTTTAGAACATATTCCCTACTGGAAAGCAGAAGTCGCCTAGGATTTATATGACCACATACAAGTGACATATAGAAGTAACCTTTGTGCATGTCACATAAATCTGATAAGACACAATGACATCTTATATCTCTTGTAATTTATGGGTGAAAGAGCATTATCCAAACAAGATAATACACCGGTATCTGCTCTTCACAAGTCATTACATATGAAGCTCTTTCGTAAAGCAAGCTATATAGGTATATTGTGTCAATTTATGTTATCTCTCCTCACTCTATGTGTATCTATAATAAAATTCATTCAGTAATATATTGTTTCTGTTACTAACATGTGCTGACATTTCCACACATGCTATTACAGGAGACAGGTTTACAATCTGCATTGCATCTGTTCTTCAGTTATTATGTACTATTTCTATACGGCATTCCATCTCATCTAAATGCCAGGCATTCTATGGAAGATTAATTAAGATGATTTATTTCTGTGTACGTGTTTTGTATCATAACAATGTTGGAATAAACTGTTTGCGAGTCACAGTGAATGGGTTAAATACATTGTAGGTTCACATCAAATTTGTTCATTATCAAATGTTTTGGATGCAACCAACCGTATCCATATTGACAACACTGCTTAGAAACAGAAAACATTTCCATTTGCTCAGTGGCCAAGCAATCTGTGATTCCAATCAACCCTTTCTAACTGTGAAGGCAACATGTCTGGGGTCAGATCACGATTCATTTATTTTTAGCAATTGCACAGTAAATGAAAAAATTGGAACAGCCTGCTTAGTATTGTGTGCATTTATATGGCTTCTCATGACATTTGATGTATTTTATGTAGTTCTTAATTATTTCAACATTCTACTTGGCAATGTTTTTTTATACTGTTTATGTTAATCAGTTAAGTGTATATTGTACTTACAGCATCTTATATATTCAGCATGGCTGTAAGGACATGAAACGGCAGATGTTACTTATATATATACACACACACTACACCTTATATACACTAAATTGCTTGTCTGATTTAGGAAACCAATTTTCAAATAGGTAGAACATTTTTACCATCATCGATTAGGGGGCTGCAAAAAGTGCCTCTGTGCCCGTGGAGGACGAAGCACATCTGAAGATCAGCACAAAATGTAATGCTTCATTTTCCTTGGGGTGATGCTGCAGGTTCCTTAACAGATTTCAACTAGTCAGTTGTGGGAAAACATGCTATCAACTTATTTTCCAGTGTCCTAGGAGATTCTAAAAAAAAAAAAAAAAAACATATAACCCCCTTTCATTTACAGCTTTGTCCATTTTTATTTATTTACTCCAAAAAATTGGATTCTCATATACACTGCCCGTGAAGAAGAAATATCTGTCTAAAGTAATAGCTAGATTAGGACAGAACACGGGAAGTGTGGTTGGGGCTCAGAATGTGATATGTGCAGGAGAGAATAAGAGAGAGTCTGAAAAAGCCTGGGCTAAGTACCAGCAAGCTAAGCCAGTCTGCCTGCCTAAGATGATCCACAATATGCATGAAAGGTAAATCAAGGCTTCCTTCTTTCTCCTATCACCCATAAACCTTAAAGGGGTACTCCCCTGGCCAGTGTTCTGGCTGCATTGGGAACATTTAGTTCCGAATTCTGTGCACTCGCTGCCGGGGTCGGCCATGCCCCTTGTGATGTCACGGCCGCTATGCCCCCTCCAATAGACTTGCATTGAGGGGGCGTGGTCTGATGTCAAGAGGCTGCGTGGCTGACCCCAGCAGCATGCGCACATCGTTCGGAACTAAATGTTCTGAAAGCAGCCGGAACACTGGCCAGTGGAGTACCCCTTTAAGGGAGCTTTCTCCTGTGTGAATACCAGTATATCTATTGCTGTATGTCCACAGTGTTGCAATGTAATCTATCTCCTCTTGGCTACTTAGCAGCTGTTCAGTGCTTAGTGTAACCCCTTCCTTGCTGCTTCTTTCATTTCTGCTCACATATCACCTTGGAAAGCAAGGAAATCCCCTTCATCCCCCAACTTACAACTATACTATGTAAATCATCTGCACAGTGCCAGCCTGTACAGTCCAGTGGAATTTCAATAGCACTATGTCACTGCATAGCAGGAAGAAATGTGGGCTGTGCTATGATTGGCAAAGGAAGTCCTGTGTGTGTACTATAAGCAAACAGTCTAGTTCTTGTCCAACCACCTGAAGTGGAAATTAGAAATTGATTTGCACTATGAAGGGGGTTCTAAGGGGCTCAATAACAACTGAAGGAGATGTATCATTCTTTTCAAAACGTATGGATTTTATATGAAAATATTTTTTTCACTTACTTTTGCTTACATGTGACCTATTTATCAAATAGTCGCATGGCCTTGATAAATAAATCACATGTAAGCAAAACCCGGGAAACCCCCTTACAAAAGCATTTTTTTTTTTAAAGCAGAAAAGTTCTCCCTTTAATAATTATTATTAATAGCCGAAGTTCTTTATCTACCCTTTATTACCAGCAGAGTTGCTAGAGAGTGATGGGGAGGGAGGCGTACCGCATCGGTTGACACCCTGACTGGCACTAAATAGCTGCACTCCAACTATCCCACAACAACCCATCTACCCATCAGAAATTAAAAAACATGAAAAACATACTATGCCGCACCATGAATATCCGTACTCTGGAAGCTTTTTTGTTTTATTTTGAGCCTGGATTTTGTGACGTTGGTGGGTGGAGCCTTGCCTTTCTGTGCTGTGGCCGGAGTTTACGTCAGGAAGGAAGACAGCGCAGCACCAACAGGCACATAAACAATAGTGAAGCCACAAAAACGGCTTAGTACGTTACCCACCCCAAAATGTGCATGAATCTGTATTACTACGGATGTTTATTTTTTTAAGGAAAATTTTTTGTACCAAATATGGGTTATTTACGTAGTCTGTAAAAATTCTTACACAATTATTTTGTGCCTTATTCTATTTTAACACATCATTAATTTAAAATTTTTGTGGGTACGCCAGCATGTACGTGTTGTTACGCCGAGCGCTCCGGGTCCCCGCTCCTCCCCGGAGCGCTCGCTACACTTCCCTCACTGCAGCGCCCCGGTCGGTTCCACGGACCCGGGGCGCTGCGTTACCACCTCCGGCCGGGATGCGATTCGCGATGCGGGTAGCGCCCGCTCGCGATGCGCACCCCGGCTCCCGTACCTTACTCGCTCCCCGTCAGTTCTGTCCCGGCGCGCGCGGCCCCGCTCCCTAGGGCGCGCGCGCGCCGGGTCTTTGCGATTTAAAGGGCCACTGCACCGCTGATTGGTGCAGTGGTTCCAATTAGTGTTTACACCTGTGCACTTCCCTATATCACCTCACTTCCCCTTCACTCCCTCGCCGGATCTTGTTGCCCTAGTGCCAGTGAAAGCGTTCCTTGTGTGTTCCTTGCCTGTGATTCCAGACCTTCTGCCGTTGCCCCTGACTACGATCCTTGCTGCCTGCCCCGACCTTCTGCTACGTCCGACCTTGCTTCTGTCTACTCCCTTGTACCGCGCCTATCTTCAGCAGCCAGAGAGGTTGAGCCGTTGCTAGGGGATACGACCTGGTCACTACCGCCGCAGCAAGACCATCCCGCTTTGCGGCGGGCTCTGGTGAAAACCAGTAGTGACTTAGAACCGATCCTCTAGCACGGTCCACGCCAATCCCTCTCTGGCACAGAGGATCCACCACCTGCCAGCCGGCATCGTGACAGTAGATCCGGCCATGGATCCCGCTGAAGTTCCTCTGCCAGTTGTCGCTGATCTCACCACGGTGGTCGCCCAGCAGTCACAACAGATTGCGCAACAAGGCCAACAGCTGTCTCAACTGACTGTTATGCTACAACAGTTACTACCACAGCTCCAGCAATCATCTCCTCCGCCAGCTCCTGTACCTCCTCCGCAGCGAGTGGCCGCTTCTGGAATACGACTATCCTTGCCGGATAAATTTGATGGGGACTCTAAGTTTTGCCGTGGCTTTCTTTCCCAATGTTCATTACACTTGGAGATGATGTCGGACCAGTTCCCCACTGAAAGGTCTAAGGTGGCTTTCGTAGTCAGCCTGCTGTCTGGAAAAGCCCTGGCTTGGGCCACACCGCTCTGGGACCGCAATGACCCCGTCACTGCCTCTGTACACTCCTTCTTCTCGGAAATTCGAAGTGTCTTTGAGGAACCTGCCCGAGCCTCTTCTGCTGAGACTGCCCTGTTGAACCTGGTCCAGGGTAATTCTTCCGTTGGCGAGTATGCCGTACAGTTCCGTACCCTTGCTTCAGAATTATCCTGGAATAATGAGGCACTCTGCGCGACCTTTAAAAAAGGCCTATCCAGCAACATTAAAGATGTTCTGGCCGCACGAGAAATCCCTGCTAACCTACATGAACTCATCCATCTTGCCACTCGCATTGACATGCGTTTTTCCGAACGGCGTCAGGAGCTCCGCCAGGATATGGACTCTGTTCGCACGAGGCGTTTCTTCTCCCCGGCTCCTCTCTCCTCTGGTCCCCTGCAATCTGTTCCTGTGCCTCCCGCCGTGGAGGCTATGCAGGTCGACCGGTCTCGCCTGACACCCCAAGAGAGGACACGACGCCGCATGGAGAATCTCTGCCTGTACTGTGCTAGTACCGAACACTTCCTGAAGGATTGTCCTATCCGTCCTCCCCGCCTGGAAAGACGTCCGCTGACTCCGCACAAAGGTGAGACAGTCCTTGATGTCTACTCTGCTTCTCCACGTCTTACTGTGCCTGTGCGGATGTCTGCCTCTGCCTTCTCCTTCTCTGCTGTGGCCTTCTTGGACTCTGGATCTGCAGGAAATTTTATCTTAGCCTCTCTCGTCAACAGGTTCAACATCCCGGTGACCAGTCTCGCCAGACCCCTCTACATCAATTGTGTAAACAATGAAAGATTGGACTGTACTATACGTTTCCGCACGGAGCCCCTTCTAATGTGCATCGGATCTCATCACGAGAGGATTGAACTGTTGGTCCTCCCCAATTGCACTTCTGAAATCCTTCTTGGACTTCCCTGGCTTCAACTCCATTCCCCAATCCTGGATTGGTCCACTGGGGAGATCAAGAGTTGGGGGCCCTCTTGTTCCAAGGACTGCTTAAAACCGGTTCCCAGTAAACCTTGCCGTGTCCCTGTGCTTCCTCATGTAACCGGTCTCCCTAAGGCCTATATGGACTTTGCGGACGTTTTTTGCAAAAAACAAGCTGAGACTCTACCTCCTCACAGGCCTTATGATTGTCCCATTGACCTCCTCCCGGGCACTACTCCACCCCGGGGCAGAATCTATCCTCTGTCCGTCCCAGAGACTCTTGCCATGTCTGAATACGTCCAAGAAAATTTAAAAAAGGGCTTTATCCGTAAATCCTCCTCTCCTGCCGGAGCCGGATTTTTCTTTGTGTCCAAAAAAGATGGCTCTCTACGTCCTTGCATTGACTACCGCGGTCTTAATAAAATCACGGTTAAGAACCGCTACCCCCTACCCCTCATCTCTGAACTCTTTGATCGTCTCCAAGGTGCCCATATTTTTACCAAACTGGACTTAAGAGGTGCTTATAATCTCATCCGCATCAGAGAGGGGGATGAATGGAAAACGGCATTTAACACCAGAGATGGACACTTTGAGTATCTGGTCATGCCCTTTGGTCTATGCAACGCCCCTGCCGTCTTCCAAGACTTTGTTAATGAAATTTTTCGTGATCTCCTATACTCCTGTGTTGTTGTATATCTGGACGATATCCTGATTTTTTCTGCCAATCTTGAAGAACACCGCCAGCATGTCCGTATGGTTCTTCAGAGACTTCGTGATAATCAACTCTATGCCAAAATAGAGAAATGTCTGTTTGAATGCCAATCTCTTCCTTTTCTAGGATACTTGGTCTCTGGCCAGGGACTACAAATGGACCCAGATAAACTCTCTGCCGTCTTAGATTGGCCACGCCCCTCCGGACTCCGTGCCATCCAACGTTTTTTGGGGTTCGCCAATTATTACAGGCAATTTATTCCACATTTTTCTACCATTGTGGCTCCTATTGTGGCTTTAACAAAAAAAAATGCCGATCCCAAGTCTTGGCCTCCTCAAGCGGAAGACGCCTTTAAACGACTCAAGTCTGCCTTTTCTTCGGCTCCCGTGCTCTCCAGACCTGACCCATCTAAACCCTTCCTATTGGAGGTTGATGCCTCCTCAGTGGGAGCTGGAGCTGTCCTTCTACAAAAAAACTCTTCCGGGCATGCTGTTACTTGTGGTTTTTTTTCCAGGACCTTCTCTCCGGCGGAGAGGAACTACTCCATCGGGGATCGAGAGCTTCTAGCCATTAAATTAGCACTTGAGGAATGGAGGCATCTGCTGGAGGGATCAAGATTTCCAGTTATTATTTACACCGATCACAAGAACCTCTCCTACCTCCAGTCTGCCCAACGGCTGAATCCTCGTCAGGCCAGGTGGTCTCTGTTCTTTGCCCGATTTAATTTTGAAATTCACTTTCGGCCTGCTGATAAGAACATTAGGGCCGATGCTCTCTCTCGTTCCTCAGATGCCTCTGAAATTGAACTCTCTCCTCAACACATCATTCCTCCTGACTGCCTGATTTCCACTTCTCCAGCCTCCATCAGGCAAACTCCTCCAGGAAAGACCTTTGTTTCTCCACGCCAACGCCTTGGGATCCTCAAATGGGGTCACTCCTCCCATCTCGCAGGTCATGCGGGCATCAAGAAATCTGTGCAACTCATCTCTCGCTTCTATTGGTGGCCGACTCTAGAGACTGATGTGGTGGACTTTGTGCGAGCCTGCACTATCTGTGCCCGGGATAAGACTCCTCGCCAGAAGCCCGCTGGTTTTCTTCATCCTCTACCTGTCCCCGAACAACCTTGGTCTCTGATTGGTATGGATTTTATTACTGACTTACCCCCATCCCATGGCAACACTGTTATTTGGGTGGTCGTTGATCGATTCTCCAAAATGGCACATTTCATCCCTCTTCCTGGTCTTCCTTCAGCGCCTCAGTTGGCTAAACAATTTTTTGTACACATTTTTCGTCTTCACGGGTTGCCTACACAGATCGTCTCGGATAGAGGCGTCCAATTTGTGTCTAAATTCTGGAGGGCTCTCTGTAAACAACTCAAGATTAAATTAAATTTTTCTTCTGCATACCATCCTCAATCCAATGGACAAGTAGAGAGAATTAACCAGATCTTGGGTGACTATTTACGACATTTTGTTTCCTCCCGCCAGGATGACTGGGCAGATCTTCTACCTTGGGCCGAGTTCTCGTATAATTTCAGAATCTCTGAATCTTCCTCCAAATCTCCGTTTTTCGTGGTGTACGGCCGTCACCCTCTTCCCCCCCTCCCTACCCCCTTGCCCTCTGGTCTGCCCGCTGTGGATGAAATTTCTCGTGATCTTTCCACCATATGGAAAGAGACCCAAAATTCTCTCTTACAGGCTTCTTCTCGCATGAAGAGATTCGCAGATAAGAAAAGAAGAGCTCCTCCCATTTTTTCCCCTGGAGACAAGGTATGGCTCTCCGCTAAATATGTCCGTTTCCGTGTCCCGAGCTATAAGTTGGGACCACGCTATCTTGGTCCTTTTAAAGTTTTGTGTCAAATTAATCCTGTCTCTTACAAACTTCTTCTTCCTCCTTCTCTTCGTATCCCTAATGCCTTTCACGTCTCTCTTCTTAAACCTCTCATCCTCAACCGTTTTTCTCCTAAATCTGTTCCTCCCACTCCTGTTTCCGGCTCCTCGGACATCTTCTCTGTCAAAGAGATTTTGGCCTCTAAAAAGGTCAGGGGAAGAACTTTTTTTTTAGTGGATTGGGAGGGTTGTGGTCCAGAAGAGAGGTCCTGGGAACCTGAGGACAATATCCTGGACAAAAGTCTGATCCTCAGGTTCTCAGGCCCCAAGAAGAGGGGGAGACCCAAGGGGGGGGGTACTGTTACGCCGAGCGCTCCGGGTCCCCGCTCCTCCCCGGAGCGCTCGCTACACTTCCCTCACTGCAGCGCCCCGGTCGGTTCCACGGACCCGGGGCGCTGCGTTACCACCTCCGGCCGGGATGCGATTCGCGATGCGGGTAGCGCCCGCTCGCGATGCGCACCCCGGCTCCCGTACCTTACTCGCTCCCCGTCAGTTCTGTCCCGGCGCGCGCGGCCCCGCTCCCTAGGGCGCGCGCGCGCCGGGTCTTTGCGATTTAAAGGGCCACTGCACCGCTGATTGGTGCAGTGGTTCCAATTAGTGTTTACACCTGTGCACTTCCCTATATCACCTCACTTCCCCTTCACTCCCTCGCCGGATCTTGTTGCCCTAGTGCCAGTGAAAGCGTTCCTTGTGTGTTCCTTGCCTGTGATTCCAGACCTTCTGCCGTTGCCCCTGACTACGATCCTTGCTGCCTGCCCCGACCTTCTGCTACGTCCGACCTTGCTTCTGTCTACTCCCTTGTACCGCGCCTATCTTCAGCAGCCAGAGAGGTTGAGCCGTTGCTAGGGGATACGACCTGGTCACTACCGCCGCAGCAAGACCATCCCGCTTTGCGGCGGGCTCTGGTGAAAACCAGTAGTGACTTAGAACCGATCCTCTAGCACGGTCCACGCCAATCCCTCTCTGGCACAGAGGATCCACCACCTGCCAGCCGGCATCGTGACACGTGTCCTAACATTAACAAGGTGTGCAGTGTGTATTTTCAACCTTAAAATTAATAGAACTATTAGTATATAATAAATATTTTCTATAATTAACATTAACATTAATGTAGTAGCTTTGTTTCATGATGAAGAACAAGAACAGTTGTTAAAGTGAGTGTTAATGTCCTTTTCTGCAGACGTATGCACTTTCTGTAAGCCAGATTGGACCAAGTTGGCAACTTTTCTTCATAAATAGTGACATTTGATAAACAATTGACCACTGCAAAGTAAAAAAAAAATAATTACTATGTGAGCAGATTTCAGTAATGTGCTTTGGAATAAGCAAAAATCAAAAAGTCGCAGCATGTATGAAAAAGTCGCAGGTGTGCAAGTACGTACAACTTTTTTACGCAAATAAAAATCTACTACAGAGCTTGATCTCCATCAGTAAAATCACTAAAATGACCTTGTTACCACTCTGAACAAAAGCATGCTGAATTTCGAAATACCTATAGAAACTACAGGTATGCTTTAAAGGGAATCTGTCAGCTCTATTTGTCACTAAGAGCTGCAGACACTGTTGATTAGCTGTTAGGGTAGAAAAGCAAACTGTACCTATCTTGGAGCTGATGGTGGTTGCCTTACTTCTCAGACAAGCGTCAAGAAGGTGTTGCCGAGCCACTCAAATGCCACAACCTGACATGCCTCCACCCTCCCCTTAACCTCTCAGTCCTCCCTTGACTGACATACAGGGCTGTGTTTGTCAATCAAAAGGGGCTAAGAGGTGAGGGTAAGCGAAAAGGAGCGCAAGGCTGTGGCACTTTAGCAGTTCGGCCCCCTGTCTCCTGAAAAATAAAAAAAGTGTGGCAACCAGGAAAGGTGCCGTTTGCTTTTATACCCTTACAGCTATCCAACTGTATCTACAGCTCTTATAAGCAAAAACAAATAACAGATTACTTTTAAAGTGCATCTCTCACTTGAAAAAGTTTTGACATGTCACAGAGACATGTCAAAAGTTTTGATCAGCCAGGGTTACCGTTCTGATACCCCCACTAATAAGGAGTGGTAGAACATTCCTCAGACAACCATTCATATTCATAACCACATAGATCGCATGACACATAGGGGGAGATTTATTAAAACCTGTCCAGAGGAAAAGTTTCCCAGTTTCCCATAACAACCAAACAGATCGCTTCTTTCATTTTTGAAAAGGCCTCTGGAAAATGAAAGAAGCGATCTGATTGGTTGCTATGGGCAACTCAGCAATGTTTCCTCTGGACAGGTTTTGATAAATCTCCCCCATTGTGTAGGGTTTGAATAGTGTATTCTTTATCATTTACATATAATCAACATGTCTATCAATCCTGCCATTTCCACAATGCTATGACTTGTCCTTCTTGGTATAGCAATTTTAACACACATTGTTTTCATTTTTGCACTTTCATTTTTTCTACCTCACCTTCTAAAAATCATATGCTTTCAATTTTCCACCTACAGACCTATAATGAGGGCTTGTTTTTTTTGTGCTACCAATTTTACTTTGTAATGACATCAATTATTTGTGGGGCAAAATTGAATTTTTTTAAAAAAAAACAAAATTTTGTAACTTTTGGGGGCTTCCGATTCTATGCAGAGCAATTTTTGGTAAAAAAATTACACATTGGGCCTCATTTACTAAGAGTTTCGGGTTTTTACTAGTGGGAAAAGTTGTTTCAGACTTGCAGGATTCCTCTCTATTTACTATTGAGAAAAGTCGGGAACATTTTCTGACCAGCTTTTTCTAGGTCGATATTTCCTGCCATTTTTGTCTCAGACACTCTGCGCCAAAATAACCAGGCAAAAACTGGTTGGTTTCAGCTTAGTAAATGAGGCCCATTATCTCTATTCTGTAGGTCCATACAATTACAACGATACCCAACTTGTATAGATTTCATATTTTTTTTTACTTCTTAAAAAAAATTATAACTTTTTGTATGAAAATCAGCATGTTTAAAAATGTTCTCTTCTGACCCCTATAATTTATTAGATTTTTCTGTATACGTGAGGGCTCATTTTTTTGCGCCGTGATCTGTAGTTTTCATCGGTACCATTTTTGTTTTAATGGAACTTTTTAAATCCCTTTTTATACATTATTTAAGGGTATACAAAGTGACCAAAAAATGCAATTGACAGCGCAGTTTAACTAACATTATATTTTTATAGTTCGGACATTTGCACACGGCTATACCACGTTTATTTTTGTTGTTATGCTTATTTTTTTATGGGAAAATGGGGGTGAGTTAAAATTTTATTACTGAAGGGGTTAAATCCCATTTATTAACAATTTTTTTTCTTTTTTTTTTACACAATTTTTTAGTCCCCATAGGGAGACTATTACATGCAATCATTACATTGCATACACTGTTCAATGCAATGCCATAGCATAGTATTGATCAGTGTTATCGATACTTTAATGCTCCAGCCTGCCATGGCTGACTGGAGCCTTGAAGAACCGATCAGACGGTGAGGAGGCAGGTAAGGACCCTTCCGCTGTCCTGTCAGCTGATCGGGACATTGCGATTTCCCAGTGATGATCCCGATCAACTCCGCTGAGCTGCGGGGAGTATATATTCGGCATTATACAGGGTGGGCCATTTATATGGATACACCTTAATAAAATGGGAATGGTTGGTGATATTAAATTCCTGTTTGTGTTACATTAGTATATGTGAGGGGGGAAACTTTTCAAGATGGGTGGTGACCATGGCGGCCATTTTGAAGTTGGCCATTTTGAATCCAACTTTTGTTTTTTCAATAGGAAGAGGGTCATGTGACACATCAAACTTTAATGGGAATTTCACAAGAAAAACAATGATGTGCTTGGTTTTAACGTAACGTTATTCTTTCATGAGATGGATACTGGAAGCCTGTGCTAGCATTTCTCCTGCGGTGTTGCTATCAGTGTGTGAAGAGTGGGAGAAGAGGGTTGCATTGACAATCCAACACAATGGGCCGCACATTGAACACATTTTATAAGTGGTCAGAAACTTGTAAATAACTCATGAAAGAATAAAGTTACTTTAAAACCCAGCACATCATTGTTTTTCTTGTGAAATTTCCAATAAGTTTGATGGGTGTCTACTGTATATAATATACCGTAGTTAGTGGCTTATTGAAGAAATCTCTCTTGGCTAGTAGATGGTTACCCAAGTAGGACAAATGGACGTGTTATCCCTTAAAATAATATATACAAGTCTCAGGTATGACTCATTGTTATCATACAGTTTCTTAGGCAACTGGATCCCTTGCTTTCCTGACAGCTTGATCTCTTTTAACCCCTTAACAGCTTGATCACTTTTACCCTATTAACCAAGCCCCATTTTTCATATCTGGCATGTGGTAATAAGTTATCAAAGGCTTTTACTGAGTGAAGCAATTCTGAGAATGTTTTTCATAACATATTGTACTTTTATTACTAATAGTGGTGAGTTTTTGTTGACACATGCAGCATTTTCTGTGAAAAATTCCAAAATATTATGAAAAAATTGAAAGTTAGTTTTTTTTTTAAGTACCGTGTGGTAAAAATAACAATTGAGCAAAATTGAAAAAGGGAGCCACTCAGCTCACTCACCACCTAGCCCAGTACAGTCTTTGTAGGGAGACGTCAGGAACGTTGAAGGCGCTGGAGCTCGGAGAAGCAGGCCGTCTGCCTGTGGAACTTCATAATTCTAGGTCTGCACATGCATTTTATGACGGTTACGTGTGTCTTATATCCCCTTATTTCTTTACTATTTGAAGATTATTTTATAGACCTACGTTCACACATGGTGCAGCTTTAACACTTGTCTTCAGCCGAATAATCAATCCAATATGGGTTTTCCACGCAGCTTGCTTGTTTCAAGCTGCCCTCACCTGACATCCACCGGATCTGCCGTCAGATCCTCCCATCCACGCTAGCCGGCGTCTAGGCACCATACCATATCAGGTACACTAGATAAACCTGTACAGTACTGTTAGTTACTTGCCATGAATAAGGACCTGCCTGAGGTCCGAAACGTGTCGGCTCGCTTGTTTTAACCCCTTCTATCTATGTTTTAATGGAGTTAATTAAAGCTTGAAATTTTAACAGTCATGCTGTGAAGCCGGATACCCTCCCATCTTTGGTAAAAATAACGTCATCTTTATTCTGTGAGTCTGTACGATGACAGCGATACTCAATTTATATAGCTTTTTTGTGTTCTTTTTCCTTATCATAACAAAATCCTTTTTTAATCTTTCTTGTGTTTCCATGTTCCATAACTTTCTTATTTCTCATCTGACCGCATTGTGTAGGACTTATTTTTTGCGGGACGAGCTATACTTTTTATTGGTATCATTTTTGAGATACATCCTTTTTGAGATACAACCTTACTTTTGGATAATTTTTATTCTACGTTTTGGAACATAGCGATTCTTATGTTTTTTTTATGGTGTTCATTATGTGGGATAAAGATTTGTTTAATTATATAAGTCATTACAAATGTGTCAATACCTATGAAGTATAGAAATATTTTTGTGATAATACAGGGCTTTATTGGGAATGGGACATTTAATTTTTTTGTTTTACACTTTATTTACTGACAAACCTTTTTTTTTAAATACTTTTTACAATATACTATGCTGCAGTACATCTGTACTGCAGCATAGGATAACTGCCGATATTACACTGACACTCAGCCTGTGAGATCCATCCCATGCCAGACACATGCCAGACAGGAAGCCATAAGCTGGCTTCCTGCTGCCATGGCAACTATCACCAATGGGTGATAGCCTCATACTAAAGGTAAAAATTCCTTCCCGAATCCAAATATGGCATTAGAATAGATCCCTGGATAAACCTTCAGTCCCTATAGATCTAGAATCCATAACCTGTAATGTTATTCTCCAAAAATGCATCCAGACCCCTTTTAAATTATTTTACAGAGTTCACCATGACCACCTCCTCAGGCAGAGAATTCCACAGTCTCACTGCTCTTACAGTAAAGAACCCCTGTCTGTGCTGGTGTAGAAACCTTCTTTCCTCTAAAAACAGCGGATGGCCCTTTGTTATAACTACAGTTCTGGGTATAAATAGATCATGGGAGAGATCACTGTACAGTCCCCTGATATAGTTATACATAGTTATTAGGTTGCCCCTAAGCCTTCTTTTTTCTAAACTAAATAACCCTAATTCTGATAATCTTTCTGGGTACTGTAGTCCTCCCATTCCCCGTATTACTCTGGTTGCCCGTCTTTGAACCCTCTCCAGCTCCACTATATCTTTCTTGTACACTGGTGCCCAGTACTGTACACAGTATTCTATCTCACTAGTCTGACTAGTGATTTGTACAGCAGTAGAATTATTTCCTTGTCGTGGGCATCTATGCCCCTATTGATGCACCCCATGATTTTATTTGCCTTGGCAGCAGCTGCCTGACACTGGTCACTACAGCTAAATTTACTTTTAACTAAGACTCCCAAATCCTTTTCCACGTCAGTCGTCCCAAGTGTTCTCCCATTTAATGCATAATCCCAGCCCAGATTTTTCTTCCCCCATGTGCATAACCTTACATTTATCAGTGTTGAACCTCATGTGCCACTTCCCAGCCCAAACCTCCAACCTATCCAGATCCATGTAACAGTGCACTGTCCTCTATAGTGTTTACTGCTTTACAGAGTTTAGTATCATCTGCAAGGATTGCTACTTTACTATTCAAAGCCTCTAAAAGGTCATTAATGAATATATTAAATATAATAGGACCCAAGACTGACCCCTGTGGTACCCCACTAGTAACAGTCACCCAATCAGAATAAGTACCATTAATAACCACCCTCTGTTTCCTATTACTGAGCCAGTTACTTACCTACTAACACACATTCTCCCCCAGCCCAATCCCTTTCATTCTATGCACCAACCTTTTATGTGGCCCTGTATCAAATGCTTTGGAAAAATCCAGATATACGACATCCAGTGATTCCCCCTGGTCCAGTCTGGAGCTCACCTCCTCATAAAAGCTTATCAGGTTAGTTTGACAGGACCGATCCCTCATAAAGCCATGCTAATATGGAGTCATACATTTATTTTTATCAATATACTCCAAAATAGCATCTCTTAGAAAACCCTCAAACAATTTACATACAACAAACATACCGATGTGATCTTGGTCTCGGCAGCTGCAGTGGGATTGCGGCTGTGATTGACACCTGGGTCCCGAAGTCAATCTCCTGCAGCACGTCGTGCATAGCAGAAGATCAGTAGGACGCATGCATATGTCCTATTGTGGGAACGTACCTGTAGATAGGACGTACACATACATCCTATAGTGGGAAGGGGTTAAACTTCGGGAGGCATGCGACGGCACAAGCATATCTTTTAAATCAGTATTTAAAAGAACTCCCAAGAGGTCATGTTTTCAGGATTATGGTAATCTTTTACAGGTCATATATCTGTGGTGATGCCTGATGCACTGACCATAATTATTTCACCTGTGAGAGACTAAAGAAATCCAGAAAACATGACCTGATGGGAGTACTTGACTGTGCTATGAAAATTCTGCTCTAAATAATCCACATTAGTGGTTCCAAACTAAGCTTCTCTTTACAAATATATAACAAGGTTTGTGACCTGTGACAGGTGTGCTACAGAAAGGCAGCAAAATGTATCTAAATTTTTTTAAGCTTTTTTCAATATATATATTATGGCTTTTATGAACTCTTTTGCCAGTTGAATAAATTGAACAGCAAATGCTTAAAGGGGTACTCCGCCCTAGACATCTTATCCCCTATTCAAAGGATAGGGGATAAGATGTCTGATCACGCGGTCCCGCTGCTGGGGATCCCCGCAATCTCTCCTGCAGCCCCCGAGTCATTACTGCATGGAGCTAAGTTTGCTCCATGCGTGATGACTCATGATACAGGGGCTGGAGTATCGTGACGTCAAATCTCCGCCCCCTCCTGATGTCACACTCCGCCCCCCAATGCAAGCTTATGGGAGGGGGTGTGGCCACCGTCACACCCTCTCCCATAGATTTGCATTAAGGGGGCTGGGCGTGAAGTCATGAGGAGACGGAGCCGTGATGTCATGATACTCCGGCCCCTGTGTCGTGAGTCATCATGCACGGAAACTTAGCTCCATGCAGTGATGACTCGGGGGGGGGGGGGGGGGTCCGAAGGAGAGATTGCATGTGTCCCCAGCAGCGGGACCCCCACGATCAGACATCTTATTCCCTATCTTTTGGATAGGGGATAAGATGTCTAAGGCAGAGTACCCCTTTAACGCCCCCAGGACCAAGGGTTTACAGGTACGCCCTCGCGTCCGGGGACTTAAGGACCGAGGGCGTACCTGTACGCCCTCGGCGTTTCCATTCACCGCCGGTAACCGGGCGGTAAACGGAAAGGGATGCCTGCTGAAATCGTTCAGCAGGCATCCCGTGCCAATGCCTAGGGGAGTCAATCCAGACCTGCGATCTGCGGTGAAAATAAGGGGGATCGGGGCTGTCCAAGAAACCTCCGATCTCCCTGAAGGGATAGGAGTGAGGTGGCAGGGTTGACACCCCTCCTATCCCTGTATTGGTCGGTCAGAAGCGACCGACCAATAAAAGATCAGGGGGGGGGGTTAGAGTTCAGTTCCCCCACTCTGCCCACCCATGGTAGTCCGGGCAGAGTTTGGGAACTGTCCTGTGAGTGGTGGTGGAGGTCCCTTACCGGTTGTTGCGGTGATCCTCCTCTGCGGGTGTGGCGGCGATCCTGCTGATGACGGAAGACAGTAGGGGAGTTGTTGCCTAGAAACATCTGGAGGGCCACAGTTTGGAGGCCACTATACAGTGGTAGCCGAAGGGCATGCTGGGAGATTTAGTTATGCAACAGCTGGAGGCACGCAACTACAACTCCCAGCAAGCACAAACAGCAAACGGTTGCTGGGAGTTGTAGTTGCGTGCCTCAAGCTGTTGCATAACTACATCTCCCAGCATTCCCTTCGGTGATCAGTACATGATGGGAGTTGTAGTTTTGCAACAGCTGGAGGCACACTGGTTGGAAAATACAGAGTTAGGTAACAGAACCTAACTCAAGGTTTTCCAACCAGTGTACCTCCAGCTGTTGCTAAAAGTACAACTCCCAGCATGCACGGTCTGTCAGTGTTTGCTGGGAGTTGTTGTTTTGCAAAAGCTGGATGAGGTTTGCACCCTCCCCATATGAATGTACAGGGTACATCCACACGGGTGGGGGTTTACAGTGAGTTTCCTGCTTCAAGGGGATCCGATCATTCATAACGCCGCACCGAGGTCCCCTCTCCTTCCTCCGTGCGGCTCCCGGCGTCTCCTGCTCTGGTCTGTGATCGAGCAGACCAGAGCAGGAGATGACCGATAACACTGATCTGTTCTATGTCCTATACATAGAACAGATCAGTATTAGCAATCATGGTATTGCTATGAATAGTCCCCTATGGGGACTATTCAAGTGTAATAAAAATGTAAAAAAATGTAAAAGTAAAAGAAAAAAAAAGTGAAAAATCCCCTCCCCCAATAAAAAAGTAAAACGTCCGTTTTTTCCTATTTTACCCCCAAAAAGCGTAAAAATTTTTTTTATAGACATATTTGGTATCGCCGCATGCGTAAATGTCTGAACTATTAAAATAAAATGTTAATGATCCCGTACGGTTAACGGCGTGAACGAAAAAAAAAAGTCCAAAATTCCTACTTTTTTAATACATTTTATTAAAAAAAAATTATAAAAAATGTATTAAAAGTTTTTTATATGCATATGTGGTATCAAAAAAAATTACAGATCATGGCGCAAAAAATGAGCCCCCATATCTCCGCTTATACGGAAATATAAAAAAGTTATAGGTCATCAAAATAAAGGGATTATAAACGTACTAATTTGGTTAAAAAGTTTGTGATTTTTTTTTAAGCGCAACAATAATATAAAAGTATGTAATAATGGGTATCATTTTAATCTTATTGACCCTCAGAATAAAGAACACATGTCATTTTTCCCATAAATTGTACGGCGTGAAAACGAAACCTTCCAAAATTAGCAAAATTGCGTTTTTCGTTTTAATTTCCCCACAAAAATAGTGTTTTTTGGTTGCGCCATACATTTTATGATATAATGAGTTATGTCATTACAAAGGACAACTGGTCGCGCAAAAAACAAGCCCTCATACTAGTCTGTGGATGAAAATATAAAAGAGTTATGATTTTTAGAAGGCGAGGAGGAAAAAATGAAAACGTAAAAATTAAATTGTCTGAGTCCTTAAGGCCAAAATGGGCTGAGTCCTTAAGGGGTTAAGGTTCACTGTACCCCTTGTTCCGCTCCTTGAGGGGTGGAGTTTCCAAAATAGTATACCATGTGTTTCCCAAAAACCATTTCAGCAAAATTCACTCTCCAAAACCCCATTGTCGCTCCTTCCCTTCTGAGCCTTCTACTGCACCTGTAGATCACTTTACATCCAGATATGAGGTATTTTATTACTCGAGAGAAATTAAGTTACAAATTACAATGGCTCTAGAAGAACATGCCAATGTAAAAAATGAAGATTTTGAATTTTCTCCTTCACTTTGCTGCAATCTAATGTCTTCCAAAAGTAAAAACATGTCAACTTTATGATGCAAACATAAAGTAGACATATTGTATATGTGAATCAATATATAATTTATTTGGAATATCCATTTTCCTTATAAGCAGAGAGTTTCAAAGTAAAAAAAAATCCAAATTTTTCAGTAAATTTTTGAATTTGTCACGAAGAAATGATGCAAGTATCACCAAAAATTTACCACTAACATAAAGTAGAATATGTCAAGAAAAAATTGTATCGGAATCATAATAAAAAGTAAAAGCATCCTAGAGTTATTAATGCTTAAAATGATAGTGGTCAGATTTGCAAAAAAATGCTCTGGTCCTTAAGGTGAAAATTGGCTCGGTCCTTAAGGGGTTAAAGCCTTATTCCTTTAGAAAAAAATATTCTAAGTCCTTAGAAGACAATTTGAGGACCATTGTTGCAAAACAGTTCATTATAAATCTGGAGCTTTGTGAGGACAGGCTTGATAACAAATGTCAACAATTTATGTGAAGTTCGTAATATTACAACTGAGTAGGTTAAAAATAACATTTCTAGCCTTAAAAAGAAAGCCAAACTGATCTGACACCATTTGGATATATGTTCAAAAATTATTGGCTTCTTACTGTTTGCCCCCTGGTGCTTCCGGAACAAAGTGTTATTTTGTGTGAATTTCTCAGACTAATCCCAAGATGCCCCACATTTTCGTGCAGTTATTTTTAGTGTCCTTCCATATTTTTGTCTTCTACAATAATTTCTACTGATTGTTTCATCACAGAGGCTAAATATCTTATATTGGTAAGGCTGTAAGTTGTTAACAATGGGCAATCCCCTTACAGCCTATGGTCTGCACATGTATCATTTTATTATTGCACACTTTTACAGTATAAAGTAAAGATAAGGACTAAAGTATTGCTAAGGTTTATAGCAATGGCAGCATTCTGCAAACAATTTGTGGCAGCTGGGTAAAGGAGTGAGACTCTACTGGGTGACAGATACTAGAGGATGCCTATATGTGAAATCTGGTGTTGGCTAGGAGTCAAAACATGGCATATAGGGATGGTAAGAGGCTATATAAAGAGGTGGTTGGCGATATTTAGTAGCGCATAGTAAGTGACAGGAAGTGCTAGGTATGACTGCTGAGGGTCTGCACACCTGGCAACATATTAGCAAGCTGGTCCCACTTTGTTGAACCAAATGTTGGGAATGGGGCAATAAAGCTTCTAAGGACCAAAACAGGAAGTCCTTATGCAGAAATGTATTGAGGTAGTGGAGGGAAGTGCATGTGGCTACATGGATGTGGCTTTGTGTCACAGGTTGGCAGTGGAAATGACCTTTATTGGTTGGGGTTTGTCTTTGGATAGGGTAGACCTATTATTGTATCCTGAACACTGCTACATAAGCCTTTACCATAAGGTTTACTCCAGGAAGTCTGCAAAGCTGTAGGGGTAGTTGGCCTGGTCTGGGTACCATGGCATATGAGTGGTACAATACCCAAGTCCAGAGAAGACTTTGGCTGTGTCCATTCAGGGCTGTGTTGTGTATGGGGAACAGGAAAATGGCTGTATCAGGGGACAAACTCTAAAACCTGGAGGACAACCTAGTAATTGATCATGAGAATCTAAAGGAATTCCGGAAAATAGGATTTAGGGAACAGCTTCAATAGTGAGGACTTATAAAGTCATCTCTGGCTAGGGTGGTCTGGCAGTTGCCCTTGAAGGTTCAGGGTCTAAGATAAAGACTTCTTCCAGCTATCTCATAGTTGGGAGGTGTAAAAAAAAAAAAAAGTTAAGTTCTAATTGTAATACAAAACCCATGATATACAGGGAATGGTAGTATGTGTTCTGAATAGGGAAGATAGGGTTTGGCAGGCTTTGTGCATCAGCTTAGGACAAAACTCTTGAGATACAGGGTACTGTAGCTAAGAAACAGAACCGTTGAGGTGCAGGACAGTAGCAGCAAAGCAACAAAAAAACAATTCAAAAAATCATAGAATACACTCTGTTGATCATAATTGTTACATTATGTGCTCTGGCTGCACATGCTGGCCGTGAGCGCATGGTCACTTTACCTGCTGCTGCCAGCGGGGCTGGGACTCGCATCGCGGGACGCCCCTGCATGCGAGCCCCAGTCCATCACTCATCTGGTGCTTTTCCTGCTCCCGCCTTTGCCTCTCTGCTCCGGCGCGCGTGTCCCCGTCCCCTAGGGCGCGCCTGAGCTTTTTCCAGTGTGGAGCCAGTGCACTCAGTGTAATTCACCGGAGGCTCATTGATAAATTCCTCCACCCTCCTCACTTCCTTGCTGGATATTTGTTGCCTGGAGCCTGAGAGAAAGCATTCCTGTTATTGCCCTGCTCTCTGTATCTGATCCTTTGCTCCATGACCTGACCTTGCTCCTTGCTGCCTGCCTACTAACCATTTGCTAGGTTCCTAACTACGCTACTGTGCTGCCTGCCCTGACCTTCTGCTATCCTGACAATGAGCTGTCTATTCCTCCTGTGCCTCCTAGCCGTTGGCTGTCCGGGCATGCTGGGTGTTGTAGTTTTGCAACATCTGGAGGTCAGCAGGTTGTAGACCACTGCCCTATACTTTACATTGCACGGATCCCTCAACATACGATGGTTTCAACAAATGATGGTCCGTTTGGAACGGATTACCATCGTATGTTGAGGGACCACTGTATGATGCAGGCACATTATTAATACCCTGATGCATACCTTAACATTTATGCACCTCATTTGCCAAGTGGATGCCCACACCCAAATCAATTAGTAACTTTTGCATGTTTTTCATAGACTGTATTGTGCTACAAAGCTTGGTGTTGTCTGCAAAGATAGAAACAGAGCTGTTAATCCCATCCTCAATGTCATTAATGAATAAATTAAACAAAAGTGGAGCCAGTGCTAAACCTTGGGGTACACCACTAATAACCGGGGACCAGAGTATGAATCAATCATGTTGCTTCCTTCATTTTTGAAAAAGCCTCTGAAAAATGAAAGAAGCAATCTGATTGGTTGCTAAAGGTTTACCTATGCATTTTAAAGTAGACATGTGCTGCTAAGAGACCAGGACCTGTGGCCTGCAAATTACAAAGGAAAATTAGGGAGATTTATCAAGGGATTTAAGCAGCTTTTTTTGCTTACAAAAGTCGCACGTGCGCCTAAGCTATTTTTTGTGTGAATTTTGTGGGTAAACAAAAAATACCAATCTGCCCTACCTAAGCGATTTTCAGTTTTTACTTTGCAGTGGTCCAGGATTTATAATTGCGAAAGTCGCACATAAGCAAATAAAAGTCACAAATCCCCTTAAAAAAGTCGCAAGTGTAAGAAAGGTCAGACCTGGCTTACAAACTTGCCTATGATAGCATTTTCAAAAAGCATGTGACTTTTTGTGCGACTTTTTTGCACAGCTTCGCTCCCCGGCACCCACTCACATTTACCACCTGCCTGCAAGGTGTTGGGACTACAACTCCAGGCATGTCCTAACTGTAAGGGCATGCTGGTATTTGTAGTCCTGCAATAGCTAGCGGGTGGGTGGTAGATGTGGGCAGGTGGTCGGGGAGCGAAGCTGTGCGAAAAGTCGCACAAAAAGTCGCAAATTAGACTTTTTGTGTGACTTTTTTTACTTTCATTTTCAAAGGCATGCTGGGACGAGCGGGTAGTAGATGCACAGGAGGGTGACAAGTAGAGATGAGCGAACTTACAGTAAATTCGATTCGTCACCAACTTCTCGGCTCGGCAGTTGATGACTTTTCCTGCATAAATTAGTTCAGCTTTCCTGTGCTCCGGTGGGCTGGAAAAGGTGGATACAGTCCTAGGAGACTCTTTCCTAGGAATGTATCCACCTTTTCCAGCCCACCAGAGCACCTGAAGGCTGAACTAATTCATGCAGGAAAAGTCATCAACTGCCGAGCCGAGAAGTTCGTGACGAATCGAATTTACTGTAAGTTCGCTCATCTCTAGTGACAAGCTTGTCACCTGCCCACACATTGTCTGCCCACGCAACACTACTACAACTCCCAGCATGTTCTTGTAAGAACATGCTGGGAATTGTAGTTGTGCGGCACGGGGGGGATGTGTTACTGTAAGGGCATGCTGGGAGTTGTAGTCATGCAGTGGGGGCAGGTAACAAGCTTGTCACCCGCTTGCACATCTCTCCCAAAGCCCTGCTGCATGCATGACTACAACTCCCATTATGTCCTTACTGTGAGAGCATGCTGAGAATTGTAGTAATGCAGTGCGGCGCGGGTGGGAAATGTGCAGTAGGGTTACAATAAATGTACTAAACTATTTTCCTTGTTTTTTTTTTTCCTTCTCATGTCATATCCGTGTATCTTGTGGACTACGACGATGACCAGTGTATTTTTTATTTTTTTTTGTTTAATGTTAATAAAGTGCTTAACATGGGCTTGTGAGGGAGTGCTTTTTGGAATAAAAGTTTTTTTAAACATGTCTTTTTTTAATTTACTTTACAGGCTTAGTAGTGGAAGCTGTCTTATAGACAGAATCCATTACTAAGCCAGTGATAACCCCCAATTATTACCCCGATATCCACCGCCACAGGCTTGCCGGGAAGAGCCGGTGCCAACAGGCCCAGAGCGTCAAATATGGCGCTCCTGGGCCTAGGCGATAACAGGCTAGTGTTATTTAAGCTGGAGAGGGTAACAATGGTCCTCGCCCACCCTGGTAACGTCAGGCTGTTGCTGCTTTGTTGGTATTTGGCTGAGAATGAAAATATAGGGAAACCCTATGCGTTTTTTCCCCCATAAATAATTAAATAATAAAAGAAAAACGCATAGGGTTCCCTGTATTTTTATTCTCAGCTAGATACCAACCAAACAGCAACAGCCTAATGTTACCAGGGTGGGCGAGGACCATTGTTATTGGCCCTCTCCAGCCTAAATAATGCCAGTCTGTTACTGCCTAGGCCCAGGAGCACCATTTTTGACGCTCAGGGCTTGTTGGTATCGGCTCTTCCCGACACCCCTGTGGTGGTGGGTACCAGGGTAATAATTGGGGGTTAGCGTTAGCTGTTTTTGGGGCTAACGTTAAGCTTTGGCTTAGTAATGGGCTCCGTCTATCAGGGGCGGACTGACCGGCTGGTCTGATCAGACATCGTCCGAGGGCCCGGCCCGGCTGCCGAAGATCCCCAGCAGACAGCACTGCCTTCTCCGATACACGCACAAACAGTAGAAGGCGTCCCCTCTGTCTGAGCTGCATCTGCAGCTTACACAGAGGAGACATGACCTCCGCCCCCACGCAGCACGCAGTACAGGCGCCGATGATGTCACTCATCAGCGCCTGTACTTTGGAGGGGAGAAGACGCTGGCCCCTGCTGCCAAGGAGATTGCTGCGTGGGACATCAGGTGAGCATAACTATTTTTTATTTTTTAACTCTGCCTATATCTATGGGGAAGAGGGAAGGGGGTTGCTTTACCTATACCTATTGGGAAGGGAGTAACTCTGCCTATACCTATGGGGAAGAAGGGGGTTACTCTGCCTATACCTATGGGGAAGGGGGGGGGGTAACTCTGCCTATACCTATGGGGAAGAGGGGGGGTTACTCTACCTATACTTATGGGGAAAGGGGGAGGGGGTAACTCTGCCTATACCGATGGGGAAAGGGGGGGTAACTCTGCCTACACCTATGGGGAAAGTGGGGGGAATTACTCGGCCTATACCTATGGAGAAGGGGGGGGGTAACTGCCTATACCTATGGGGAAGGGGGGTAACTGCCTATACCTATGTCGAAAGGAGGGGTGACTCTGCCTATACCTATGGGGAAAGGGGGGGGTGACTCTGCTGCCTATACCTAAGGAGAAAGGGGGTTAACTCTGTTCCTATACCTATTGGAAAGGGGGGTTAACTCTGCTGCCTATACCTATGGGGAAGGGGGGTTAATTCTGCTGCCTATACCCATAGGGATGGGTGGGGGGATAACTCTGTTGCCTATACCTTTGGGCAAGGGGGTTTAACTCGGCTGCCTATACCTACAGGGATGGGGAGGGGTTAATTCTCCTGTCTATACCTACAGGGAAGGGGTGGTTAACTCTGATGCCTACGGGGAAGGGGGGCTACCTAACTTTATACCTGGATGCCTATCTACTTACCTACATGCCAGGCTATCTAACTACCTACATACCCATCTACCTAACTATGTACATACCTGGCCTTCATACATGGCTGCCTAACTACCTAGCTAGCCCTCTACCTACCTGGCCTGTCACCTACCTACATATCTGGCTTCCTGATCTACCTACCTAGTTACCTAATTTAGTCAGCCAGTCCGCCCCTGCCGTCTATAAGACGGCTTCCACTACTAAGCCTGTAAAGTAAATAAAAAATAAAAAAACACATTTAAAAAACTTTTATTCCAAAAAACACTCCCCCACAAGCCCATACTGGTCATCCTAGTCCACCAAATCTAGAGTAGCCCACAGGATAGACGGATCTGAAATGAAATGAAAAAACAAAAAACTGGTTAGTACATTTTGGGGGGAAAAGGTGGTGAAAAAGTGTAATAAACACACATACATTATTTTTTTGCTTATGTGTGCTAAGAAAATGGTATCCAAAGTGATTTTATTGGTTTTTGCTTATGTGAGCCAAATTTATCACCCCCTGTGATAGTATAATAAATATGTCACACATTAGCAAACCCAAAGCAAAAAAATAAAAAAAAAGCCTACAGAACTCACTGATAAATGTCCCCCAATCTATATATATATATATATATATATATATATATATATGTATATGTATATATATATATATATATATATATATATATATATATGTACTCAATGGCCCGACATGTTTTGTTGGTTTCTGCGCCAGATTCTGTCGCATTGCGCCAGAAATTGCGCCAGAATTGAAAAAAAAACCCTGACTAACTCTCCATTTTGCTGAGAAAACACGAAAAGGGGGCGTGGCGGCTGGGAAAAGGGGGCATAGTCTCAGAAAAGGGGCATGATCCTGACATTTTCACAAAAACCCAGCATATTTACTAAGGTTTTCACATAAAATGTGGTGGATTTGAGCTGAGGAAAACCCTACAGATCAGAGCATGTTTAAAAAAAAGCAAAGTGTAGGGAAAGTGGAAAATGTAGGGAAACCTTAGTATAATACCATGGAAAATAAATTGTAGGGAATAAAATGTTGTGTGTGTGTGTGTGTGTATATGTATGTATGTGTGTATGTTCCAGCATCACATCCAAATGGCTAAAGATATTAGCATGAAACTTGGCACACATGTTACTTATATGTCAACATCAAACATAGGATAGGTAATTTAACCCTTACCCACCCCCATTTGCCAGCGGCGAGGTTTTTGTTTAAAGTCCCATACAGGTGTATGGGAAATATATATTACTGCATAACTTCCAAACGGCTGGAGATATTTCCATAATACTTGGTCACATGTTACTTATATGTCCACTTAAAATATAGGATAGTTAATTTAACCTTTAACTACCCACATTTGTGAGGGTCGGGGTTTCTGTTTAACGCCCCATGCAAATCAATGGGAAATGTATGTTCCCACTTAACTTCCGTACGGCTTGAGATATTTCAATACCTGGTACACATATTACTGGTTGGGATATGAGGATGGGATAGGAGGACGGGATAGGAGGTCGAGATAGGAGGACGGGATAGGAGGTCGAGATAGGAGGACGGGATAGGAGGTCGAGATAGGAGGACGGGATAGGAGGACGGGATACGAGGACGGGATAGGAGGTCGGGATACGAGGACGGGATAGGAGGTCGGGATTGGAGGTCGGGATTGGAGGTCGGGATACGAAGACGGGATAGGAGGGTGGGATACGAGGATGGGATAGGAGGGTGGGATAGGAGGATGGGATATGAGGACGGGATAGGAGGGTGGGATGGGAGGGAGGGAAAGGAGGTCAGGATAGGAGGTCGAGATAGGAGGTCGAGATAGAAGGGTGGGATACGAGGACGGGATAGGAGCATGGGATATGAGGTAGAGATAGGAGGACGGGATAGGAGGACGGGATAGGAGGTCGGGAAATTCTGTCTGCCCCGGAATTTGCACCAAAATTTGAGCCAGGATTGGAAAAACCTGACTAACTCTCCATTTTACTAAGAAAACCTGAAAAGGGGGTGTGGCCATCTGAAAAAGGGGCGATGTCACTGAAAAGGGGTGTTTTCTCGACATTTTCCCAAAAACCCAACATATTTACTAAGGTTTCCACAGAAAATATGGTGGATTTCAGCTAAGGAATACCCTACAGATCAGAGCATGTGTAAAAAAAAGCTAAATCTAGGGAAATGTAGGGAAACCTTGGTAAATACTGTGGAAAAAAAATTGTAGAGAATTAAAACCTACAAAGAAACCTACACTCCACTCTTAGTAAATGAGGGCCAATGTCTGCTCTACTGAATGGATGTCCCAGCGTGGCACCAAGCACATGGGGGGAGATTTATCAAAACTTGTCAAGAGGAAGTTGCTCAATTGTCCATAGCAACCAATCAGATTGCTTCTTTAATTTTTGAAAATGCATCTGTACAAAGAAAGAAGCGATCTGATTGGTTGCTATGGGCAACTCAGCAACTTTTGCTCTGGACAGGTTTTGATAAATCTACCCCCTGATCCCTATCCCAGAATGTAGTGGAATGCAAAGAGAAGGTAACAGGGAAGGGGGTCATATTTTTTGCCCCATGTATACTGGTTTAATTGGTAGTGTTGGTATTGGTATACTGGATTTGGTCAGTAACAATATGATGGTATGTACTGGATATATGGTGAGAATATTTGCTCTTTGTATACTAGTATTATCTGATAACTAATTTAAAGATGTGCAGTACAGTATAATCATGCATAAAAAATTGTCTGACCTATGTTAAGATTCCCAAATTTGCCCAGAGGCCCACTGGACTCTGGTTACACCACTGAACACTGCTGTGGCCTGTAGCTAGAATATGTATCACATGCTAGGCATGTCTGCTAGAACACACACTTGACACTGCCTAAAAGATAGATGGATGGATAGATATGTGATAGAGTTACATGAGATAGACCGGTATGAGGTACATATAAAAATCCAGTTTTAATAGATCGCTATCTACCAGATCAATTCTGCATCTGAGATTGCACATATGTGCGTGATCCCAACATCAAAACAGAACCAACTGCTATAGTTTAACAATTAAAAGCTTTTATGCAGTAGGAGAAGATAAACTAAAGGGAATTATTCAGTTCTGTACCAGGTATGGTGCTGTAGATCCTGAAAGGTGCTTGGAAAATATAACTGACAGTACTGTTGGTCACTGCTTGTAAATATCAAAAAGGTGGCACTGAGCAGCAGCAGTAAGTCACTTCTCTTAACATACAGTGTTCGGCTCCTAGCATGTAGCCCTGGTTTTTAACCCCTTAAGGACCGGGGGGGTTTCCGTTTTTGCATTTTCGTTTTTTGCTCCTTGCCTTTAAAAAATCATAACTCTTTCAATCTTGCACCTAAAAATCCATATGATGGCTTATTTTTTGCGCCACCAATTCTACTTTGTAATGACATCAGTCATTTTGCCCAAAAATCTACGGTGAAACGGAAAAAAAAATCATTGTGCGACAAAATTGAAAAAATACCCGCCGTTTTGTAACTTTTGGGGGCTTCCGTTTCTACGTAGTAAATTTTTTGGTAAAAATGACACCTTATCTTTATTCTGTAGGTCCATACAATTAAAATGATACCCTACTTATATAGGATTGATTTTGTCGGACTTCTGGAAAAAATCATAACTACATGCAGGAAAATTAATACGTTTAAAATTGTCATCTTCTGACCCCTATAACTTTTTATTTTTCCGTGTATGGGGCAATATGAGGGCTCATTTTTTTACGCCGTGATCTGAAGTTTTTAACGGTACCATTTTTGCATTGATAGGACTTATTGATCGCTTTTTATTCATTTTTAAATGATATAAAAAGTGACCAAAAATGCACTATTTTGGACTTTGGAATATTTTTGCGCGCACGCCATTGACCGAGCGGTTTAATTAATGATATATTTTTATAATTCGGACATTTCCGCACGCGGTGATACCATATACGTTTATTTTTATTTACACTGTGTTTTTTTTTTTATTGGAAAAGGGGGGTGATTCTCAGGCACTGAGCAGTCATTCGGCGATCGGACAGCGAGGAGGCAGGTAGGGACCCTCCCGCTGTCCTGTCAGCTGTTCGGGATGCCGCGATTAGCCGCGGCTATCCCGAACAGCCCGACTGAGCTAGCCGGCAACTTTCACTTTCACTTTTAGCCGCGCGGCTCAGCTCTGAGCGCGCGGCTAAAGGGTTAATAGCGCGCGGCACCACGATCGGTGCTGCGCGCTATTAGAGGTGGGTCCCGGCTTCACTATGACGCCGGGCCCGCCGTGATGTGACGAGGGTTACTGTGTAACCCCGCGTTATATCGGGAGAGCAGGACCAAGGACGTACCGGTACGTCCTTGGTCCTTAAGGGGTTAATCTGTCAATGCAGGAAGGGTTGGGGAAGGGAGCAAGCACGCTGCCGCAGCTCGGCATCAATGACATTTTAGTTGGTAACAAAAAGAACAAGGATTACAGAGGCACTGTCATTATGAAAAACTTTATATTTTGTAGTACTACTGATAAGATGACTTTATTAAAAATTTCAATTTTACTAAAAAATCTAATATGAAAATAGCCGCCACATCTGTCTTTTATGCAGACAAACTACTCTGTATTTTGCAGCATACTGGATACCGGCATTAAAGGGGTACTCCCGTGGAAAACTTTTTTTTTTTTTAAATCAACTGGTGCCAGAAAGTTAAACAGATTTGTAAATTACTTCTATAAAAAAAAGTACTTTTTAGGGACTATATACTACAGAGGAAATACTTTACTTTTTAGATTTCTCTGATGTTATGACCACAGTGCTCTCTGCCGACCTCTGCTGTCCATTTAAGGAACTGTCCAGAGAAGCATATGTTTGATATGGGTATTTTCTTTTACTCTGGACAGTTCCTTAAATGGACAGCAGAGGTCAGCAGAGAACACTGTGGTCATGACATCAGAGAAATCTAAAAAGTAAAGCATTTCCTCTGTACTATATAGCCCCTAAAAAGTATTGGAAGGATTTAGATTTTTAAATAGAAGTAATTTACAAATCTGTTTAACTTTCTGGCACCAGTTGATTTAAAAAAAAAGTACCCCTTTAACCCCTTAACGACGCAGGACGTATATTTACGTCCTGCGCCGGCTCCCGCGATATGAAGCGGGATCGCGCCGCGATCCTGCATCATATCGCGTCGGTCCCGGCGCTCATCAACGGCCGGGACCCGCGGCTAATACCACACATCGCCGATCGCGGCGATGTGCGGTATTAACCTTTTAAAAGCAGCGGTCAAAGCTGACCGCCGCTTCTAAAGTGAAACTGAAAGTGACCCGGCTGCTCAGTCGGGCTGTTCGGGACTGCCGCGGTGAAATCGCGGCGTCCCGAACAGCTGACCGGACACCGGAAGGGCCCTTACCTGCCTCCTCGGTGTCCGATCGACGAATGACTGCTCCGTGCCTGAGATCCAGGCAGGAGCAGTCAAGCGCCGATAATGCTGATCACAGGCGTGTTAATACACGCCAGTGATCAGCATAGGAGATCAGTTATATGGGACCTATAACACTGCAAAAAAATGTTAAAAAAAAGTGTTAATAAAGGTCATTTAACCCCTTCCCTAATAAAAGTTTGAATCACCCCCCTTTTCCCATAAAAAAAATAAAACAGTGTAAAAAAATAAATAAACATATGTGGTATCGCCGCGTGTGTAAATGTCCGAACTATAAAAATATATCATTAATTAAACCGCACGGTCAATGGCGTACGCGCAAAAAAATTCAAAAGTCCAAAAAAGCGTATTTTGTTCACTTTTTATACCATTACAAAAAATGAAAAAAAAGTGATCAAAAAGTCCGATCAAAACAAAAATCATACCGATAAAAACTTCAGATCATGGCGCAAAAAATGAGTCATCATACCGCCCTGTACGTGGAAAAATAAAAAAGTTATAGGGGTCAGAATATGACATTTTTAAACGTATACATTTTCCTGCATGTAGTTATGATTTTTTCCAGAAGTGCGACAAAATCAAACCTATATAAGTAGGGTATCATTTTAACCATATGGACCTACAGAATAATGATAAGGTGTAATTTTTACCGAAATATGCACTGCGTAGAAACGGAAGCCGCCAAAAATTACAAAATGGCGTTTTTTTTTTCGATTTTGTCGCACAATGATTTTTTTTCCGTTTCGTCGTGCATTTTTGGGTAAAATGACTAATGTCACTGCAAAGTAGAATTGGTGATGCAAAAAATAAGCCTTAATATGGATTTTTAGGTGGAAAATTGAAAGGGTTATGATTTTTAAAAGGTAAGGAGGAAAAAACGAAAGTGCAAAAACGGAAAAACCCTGAGTCCTTAAGGGGTTAAGTGTATCCAGTATAGGAGATCACTATTGCACCACTACAGCCTTCTGCTGTTCCTAAACTGCAATTCCTATGATGGGAGGTGTAGTATTGCCACAGCTGGGGGTAAAATCTTTGTAAAACCCTGTTTTAGAGATGTGTGCCTCCAGCTTTTGCAAAACTACAGACAAAGGATGTGTGGGCATGCAGGGAGTTAAACAGCCAAAACTTTCTCTGACTCCTGAATGACAAAGAAGCTGATCAGACATACAGAAGTCTGTGAAAGTTGAATGACACACATAGTGACATGTATGTTAATTAGCATCCAGCTTTACTTGGAACAGATAGAAAATGTAGGCATAAAAACTACTGTGCACTGATTTGCTGACTGCAAGGCTGTTCCCAGACTCAGAGCAGATGAGTCATCACAGTGAGGGAGAGAGACGGACACGCCCCCTCCAGAAGGCAAGAACACAAAGCAAGTGAGCAACATATAAATGCTATTTGTAAGGGTTATATAGGTCCTAGAAATTATAGCACATGATCAGGATCAAGTACTGAGTAACATCACTTTTTTTTTTGCACTACGACAGGTACGCTTTAAGTATGTGTGAACACACTAACCTTTAGCTGCTAATCATGGACCAGTGCTGTATGCTTGCCCACCCTCAGGCTAAAATTATCTAGCAGGTCCTTGGACACCCCCATAAAGAATTCAAAAATACCTGATGCCAGCAGAGTGTGTAAAGTATTTGCTCCTCATAGCCTAGTTGGGTTCAGGTACAATTCCCATGGCATGATTCGTACTTGATTCTAGAAAGTACATCTCACGCAGGAGCCACACTTCATGTCAGAGGGCCTTTAGACTGGCATTGAGGCCTACAAGCCTAACTCTCACTGCATCAAGTAGGCACAAGCCAGGGACAACCACACTGGCAAATAGCCTTCTTACATGCCCTGTGTTTGGAATAAGGAGCCACTGTTGCCTGCTGTATCCATAAAATGTTATGGAAATGTCCAAAGCTTATAAAACCAAACACAGGGCACTGTACAGTGACCAGAGACACATCCACTGGCAATACATCATCATAGGTGGACTAGAGCAGATAAGGAACACTTTCCTACTGGAGGACAAAATAAAACATATGTAGGAGAGGGTTGTTATAAGGTTACCAATTATGCTAATTATCTAATTTATCATACTAGATGGGCAGTCCTTGGGTGGAGTCTGGGAGACAGAATATCCCTTCTGTGCTGCCTGAGGACAAAGAGGAATGTTATGTTTCTCCATTTAATAGTAGACAAAATCAGGAGTTAAAAAGCACAAAAAGTTTGCACAGGTGTGGTAGCCACTACACATATTTTAGCAAATCCTCTAAGACCTATGTATACTGCTGCTGTCATTGAATCACCACCATGTTGCTTTGTGTAAATAATTTTTGTGTAGTGCCCTTCTGGGTGTCCAGGTCTAGGGGCGATGTGGCCTTCTGATTCCTCACCTCCCTGTAACCTTGGGTCTCTACTTTGGCAGGGATGCCCACTAGTTTGTGGCTCTCCAACTTGAATTTTGGTTAGCACCCAGGTGGAAGCTGGGAGCATTGCTGGTGTCCCTGCAGATTCAATGAAGTGGGGACATCAATCCTCGACCCTTGCAGGTGCCTTTTGGCCCAGAGGAGAAGGGAAGATTGTTTGGGCCCTCTCTCCTTTTGCAGAAGGAATGCAATAAACTGCATCCTTGTGCACTTTTTGTGTGACATGCTTGCACTTTTGATTTGCATTTGGCTGATTAATGCACATACCTTGGCATCAAAGAAAAAAAAATGCTTCTTTGTGTAAATAATGTACAGCTACTTCCAGTCCGCCATCTCTACTTGTCCTGTAGTGGCCTGGAATCTGTACACTGCCTGGGGCATGCATGCTGTACCTTAGACCTGCATCTTACAATTTGTAATGATGATGAAACAGTAGGTACTTATACTGACCATTGGCTTGCCTGTTGGTATTATCTAAGCTCAGGAAATCTTTTCAACATTTCTAAATAGTAGTTGCTTTTATATATTTCTTTTACAGCTATCAAAGACCCATTGGACAACTAAAGATGATAGACAGAATGAGGAACATAACTAAAAAGCAAATAAGTTAACTACAGATTGAGAGACAACTGGGGAAGGGTAAAAAGATGATCCCATTAATAACATTATCAAACATTAATACCATGGTCTTCTCATTAGTGCTCATGATATAGAGCAGATATGTAATTAAGAGGTTATTATAGAAAGAATCTAAGCATCAACTTTAGTGCTATTTTAGGAAAATAATCCATCCATCTAATGTTAAAAAATGCCAATTAAAACATGCATCTAATTAATGTAGCATTTTAAAAGCTTTTTTCTAGCATTTTCTCTTCGCTTATTAAACTTCCTGAAGGTAGGGTTGATGGAAAGTGATGGCGACATGCATTTATAAAGATAATTTTTTATGTATGAGAAGCATCATTCTCTGTAATTGTGTAAAATAGATATAGTATATTAATAGCCTTCTTCTTGGTAGGGTTCTCTCTCCCATTCAGTTAAGCACAGCTGTTCTGACCTGTTATATATCTAAAAATAGAAGCTTGTACATTGTATGGAAAGCATCTTTCAAATACCCTCTTCCTGCATTACTCAGAAAAAAACATCATATGATTATTTTAAGATCACTGACATTTGGAGCGGTTTTATCTGCTGTATGCAAAAGATAATATCAATATATACTGCATTGTATATAGGGCCACACTGTCAGTTTCTACCACTTCCACAGGACACAATAAGTCTATGTTCATGTTTTTGTTTCGTTTTTTAGATGTAGTTTAACGGATTGAAAAAATGGTTGCTTTTTTAAATAAGACATATTTTCAGCCATTATGTGCTTTTGGATGGTTTTTTTCAGCCATATTTTTGGAGTTTCAAATTGACATATTATTAAAATGAAAAAAAGAAAACAATGGTAAAGATACAGAAAATACTACAATAGTAGAACCAAGAAAAAGGGTAAAACATAATAACACCGAAAAGGTACACTATCATATAGGTGTGTATAACATTAGCGTACATGTAAATGCTATACAACCAAAATAAACAGTACACTAATTACATAATGCAATAAAAATACCAATCTTTATTAGCAATACAAATATAAACATTTTTTTACATACATATATTAAAATGGTATCAGTACATTCACTAAACGCATACATGAGTAGACATATAAACACCTGGGATCAGACTGAATCCAAAATAGACTTAGAAGCAGCAAAGAGTAAACTAAAGGTACACAAGTACAGTGGGACTCGAACACTGCAGAATATAATACTATAGACACTGCATGAAAAGAATGACCAGCCTAAAAATACATGCAAATAACATGAATATCACCATGTGGAAGCCAGATCATGTATATCTACCCCAACGCACGTTTTGCTGTTGGGCACCTCGTCATTGGGCGCCCCCTCATAGCAGACACGTTTGATACTTGATAACTCCTTTAATTTAAATACAGAAAAAATACATGCAAGAAGGTTTGTTACCAAAGGCTATGTTCACACGGCGGAATGCTTGCTTGAAAAATTTCCAGGCGGACATCCTGCAGACAGCAAACGCCAACGGAATATGCTGGCGCTAGGGCCACTCGGAGATGCACACTCTCCATAGATGGCAAAGCGCTTCTGAGTGCAGTCTGCTGAAAGAACAACATGTCAATTCTTTCTGCAGAGGCCGGAGTTTGAATTTCTGCTCCAGATGTGCACGATGCAGCAGAAACCCATTGAGAACAATGATCAGGTTCGCACATCAGAAAATTCACTGATGTATATTATTTTACATAATTGATGGAAAAATCTATCAATATCAATCAATATGTCAGTGAATTTTACTAATGTTTAAACATAGCCTCAGAGGCAAATAAATGGACAGTTAGGAAAGGGATGGCTAGTTATTTCCATAATAAGAAATCTGACACACGGCCAGAAACATTCAACATCAGGACACGATTACCATATGTGGTATATTGTTTTAGGGCATGCAGTGGTAATGAAACTATGTAGAAAAACAGAAGGAAATATTGCCAAGACCACCATTCAAAGTTGCTTACGGCAGTTCAGGGAGGAAGGGTGGCCTGAGTCAAGATTGCCAAAAATAGAAACAGCAGGGAAGGATTGAAATCTAAGCTTATATCGGACTAGTTGCTATAGTGCTAAGAAATAAAGCTGACAGGGGTAGGAGATTCTTCATAGGGCTGGGATTGCATAACAGGAAATAAAATCATTTTACAACCTGACCCATCTGGTAATATCACAATTACAAAGCAGTTGGGCAAGTCCAGCTGATCGGAGAATTGTATTTAACCTCTTAGCCCCTTGGGGACCAAGCCCATTTTGACTTTAAAGGGGTACTCCGCCCCTAGACATCTTATCCCCTATCCACATTTACATGATGGCCGGCCGCCGCCATGAGTACTTATGTTATTGTCCTGGTGGGACATTCTTCAAGTCCAAGCGCGGCCCAGTGGAGTCCAGATAAGGGCCCGGGCCCCGAACATATGCCGGGATGGGCGGGGACAGCGCAGAGGCATCAGCATGCCCTGGCCCCGACTGTCCCACCTTTGCCTTGCCGCTTTGTGATTGGAGAGGAGGGGCGGGGCACGCACGATTCCCGTCCAGGAAGCTCTGCCCTTCTTTAAAGGTGTAGTCCAGTGGTGACCCAGTGGTGAACAACTTATCCCCTATCCTAAGGATAGGGGATAAGTTGCAGACCGCGGGGGTCCAACCGCTGGGGCCCCCTGCGATGTCCTGTACGGAGCCCCGACAACCCGCAGGAAGGGGACGTGTTGACCTCCGCATGAAGCGGCGGCCGACACGCCCCCTCAATACAACTCTATGGCAGAGCCGAAGCGCTGCCTTCGGCAATCTCTGGCTCTGCCATTGAGATGTACTGAGGGGGCGTGTCGGCCGCTGTTTCGCGCGGGGGTCGACACCCGCTATCTGGCCGGAGAGCCTGGCCCCCGTACAGAGAGATCGCAGGGGGCCCCAGCGGTCGGACCCCCCGCGATCTCAAACTTATCCCCTATCCTTAGGATAGGGGATACGTTTTTCACCACTGGACTACCCCTTTAATGTGGTGTTCAGTGCATTGCAGCCGCCCGCCTGTCCTACACTGTCGACACTTCATCCAGGTGAACCCTGCCATGACCAGCGCCCGGTGCCCGCATCCGGTATGACTGTCTTAGATGCTGCGCGCTCTAAATGCACAGCGCTACGGTGTCACCACTCACAGGGCCGTACATTCATGGCATTGCCGCAAAGTGACATGCAGTGTTTCCCAACCAAGGTGCCTCCAGCTGTTCTAAAACTACAACTCCCAGCATGGCCAGACATCATTTTGCTGTCTGGGCGTACTGAGAGTTGTAGTTTTGCAACAGCTGGAGGCACCCTGGTTTGGAAACGCTGCATTATTGTATATGTACCCCAGATAAATTTCTAGAAAAAAAATTAAATTTATGGAAACTCACAATTAAAAGATTTATGATAAAACATCTTGTATGGATTAAAGTATTATTCCCATAAAGCAGTGGTCTCCAAACTGTGGCCCTCCAGCTATAGCAAAACTACAACTATCAGCATAGCCTGTCTAGGCATGCTGGGAGTTGTAGTCTTGCAACAGCTGGAGGTTCACCGTTTGGAGACCACTGCTTTATGGGAATAATACTTTAATCCATACAAGATGTTTTATCATAAATCTTTTAATTGTGAGTGTCCATAAATTAAATTTTTTTTCTATAAATTAATCTGGGGTACATATACAATAATGCAGCGTTTCCAAACCAGGGTGCCTCCAGCTGTTGCAAGACTACAACTCTCAGTATGCCCAGACAGTGTAAATCCCAGTGAGCACACATCATGCTGGTGTCAACCATTTACTCTGTAGATGCCATGATTAATGCTGATCATGGCATCTATAGTGAGGATGGAGGTGCGGGTTTGGGTGAGCTCATCACAGCGGGATGTGTATGATGGATGTGTGTATGGGGGCGTTAGTGAGATGTGTATATGAATGATGGATGTGTGTATGATGAATTTATGTATGATGGTTGTGCGTATGAATGACGGATTTGTGTGTGTATGTATGATGGATGTGTGAGTATGTATGATGGATATGTGTATGATGGATGTATGTCTATCATACATACACAAATGTATCATACATACACAAATCTATCATATATATATATATATATATATATATATATACACATACATCTATCATACATACACACATATCTATCATACATACACACCTGTCATACATATACACACCTGTCATACATACAAACACCTCTATCATACATATATTGTACATCAATGCGGAGGGATGGGGGGCAAGGGGGCGATGGGGTACGGGTCGACCTAGGGCAGTACAAAACTAGAAAACACTACTGATATGTTGGGGAATTTTGGTTTAGATTGGTGTTATCCAATCTGTTGCTCTTCAACTGTTGCACAACTACAACTCCTACCATGTTCTGACAGCTTTCTGGAGCAGGATTTAGGGGTCTGGGTAGGGGGGAAGAGGAGCATGGAGGAGGACTTAGGGGTCCACGGAAGGGGGCAGAGGAGCTTAGAGGAGGATTTAGGGGTCTTGGGGGTGGGGTGTGGAACAGAGGAGCCGAGAGGAAGACTTAGGGATCTGGGGAGACAGAGGACCTTGGAGGAGGACAATGCAGGGGTGGGATTCAGCAGAACTGAGAAGAAAAAGTGTGTGACAGTATTATATTCAGAGGGCACAGTGTGCGGTAGCATTATTTTCAGAGGATAGAGTGTGTTGTAGAATAGTTAGAGGGTACAGTGTGTGTTAGTATTATATTCAGAGGTCACAGCGTGTGGTAGTATTATGTTCAGAGGGTACAGTGACTGGCAGTATTATATTCAGAGGGTACAGTGTGTGGTAGTATTATATTCAGAGGGTATAGTGTGTGGTAGTATTATATTCAGAGGGTATAGTCTGTGGTAGTATTATATTCAGAGGGTACAGTGACTGGCAGTATTATATTCAGAGGGTACAGTGTGTGGTAGTATTATATTCAGAAGGTATAGTGTGTGGTAGTATTATATTCAGAGGGTATAGTGTGTGGTAGTATTATATTCAGAGGGTATAGTCTGTGGTAGTATTATATTCAGAGGGTACAGTGACTAGCAGTATTATACTCAGAGGATGCAGTGTGCGGCAAGGTTGTAATAATTATTGTCTTCTTATAGAGGATCTGCTGACAAAGTGGGGAACCAATGATGTCCAGGTGCAAGAAAATGTAGCAGAAGTAGTCCAGGCCTCTGGGCCAGATGAAGAAGAATGGGAAAGACAACAGCGAAGACGGCACTCAGGTCACGGATATCATTGTGTGTTCTCCTGACTGTCCCATTGCTGCTGAAGTCATTTGTATTTTCTGCAGTTGTGATGGGTGAAACTTTACACCAATCTGAGGCTCTCCAGCTGTTACAAAACTACAACTCCCATAATGTCTGAGGCTCTCCAGACATTATGGGAATTGTAGCTTTCCAACAGATGGAGAGCCACTTGAACCGAGGTGATCACTGGGGGTCCCAGCAGTAGGACCCCACCAAAAAAATGGTCTGCTTAAATTAGTCCCAGTCCGGCCCTGTCTGTTAGTCAATTATATCATTGTATATTTTCTGACTGTGTCCCATCAGTGCTGTAGTCACTAATATCTTTGTGTGATTGGGGAAGGCGGTCATTCGAGGTTGGGGGTCATCAGGGGGTGGGGCCCAGGAATTTTTTTTGCACCAGGGCCCTGTGGTTTCAAGCTACGCCCCTGGGCATCCTGGTACGGTCCCCGCCCGCCACGTGGCAGGGACCAAAATTTCCATGGGCGTACCTGTACGCCCTTGGTCCCCAACAGGTTAAGTATGCAGGGGCGTACCTGTATGCCCTGAGCCCGGTCCAGGTCTATAGCACGGGGTCACGCCGTGACCCTGCTTCATAGCGGGTCCGACCCTGGGCTAATAGCGTGCCGCACTGATCGTTGTGCCGTGCACTATTAACCCTTTAGACGCGGCATTAAAAGTTGATCGCTGCTTCTAAAGTAACAAAAATACACTCATGGCAGCTCAGTCGGGCAGATCGGGACCATCGCAGTGAAATTGCATTGTCCCGATAAGCTAGAACGCGAGCCTGAAATCCAGGCTTGAGTATTTGACCGTCGATAACACTGATCATTGCCATTGTAACACTGGAACTGGACCACTGATGATAGTGGATCCACTGGACCTGTGTGGTAGATAACTTGGACCGTACCAGGGAGCGGAGTCTAAAGTGCTGCTGGTTTTCACCAGAGCCTACCGCAAAGCGGGATGGACTTGCTGCGGCAGGTGGCACCCAGGTTGCTACCCCTGGCACAACTCGACCACACAGACAGCTGAGGAGATTCAAGGCACAGGTGGGATAAGGCAACTTGTGGTCTGGATAGCAGGAGGTCAGGACAGGTGGCACAGTAACGTAGTCAGGAACGTAGCAAATAGTCAGTAGGCAGGCAGCAAAGGAGCAAGGCCATGTCATGAAGCAAGGGTATGATACACGGCAAGGCAATACACAGGAATGCTTTCTCTAAGGCTCTAGGGCAACAAAGATCCTGCAGGGAAGTGTGGGAGGTGGAGGAACTTATCAATGAGCCACAGGTGTTACTTTACTAATGGGCGCACTTGCCCTTTAAATCTTAAAGCTCCGGCATGCGCGCCCTAGTTGACGGGGACACGCGCGCCGGAGAATAGAGGCAGTGGCAGGGGCAGGAGAAGCCCCAGGTGAGTGACGGGCTGGGATTCGCATGCGGGCACATCCCGCAATGCGTATCCCAGCCCCGCTGGCATCAGCAGGTAACGGGACCACGCGCTCACGGCCAGCGTGTGCGGCCCCGAGCGCATAACGTAACAGCCATGTGTAGAAGATCAGTGTGTGCAGTGTAACAGACCCTAGAGGGGGCTATAACATTGCAAAAAAAAAGTGTGAAAAAAAAGTTAATAAAGATCATTTTACTCCTTCCCTAATAAAAGAATCACTCCCATTTTACCATTTAAAAAAAAAAAAACCTGTGTAAATAAAGATAAAAATAAACATATGTGGTATCGTCGCATGCGGAAATGTCCGAACTATAAAAATATTTTGTTAATTAAACTGCACGTACAATGGTGTACGCGCAAAAAATTTCCAAAGTCCAAAAGAGAGTATTTTTGGTAAATTTTTATATCATGAAAAAATGAATAAAAAGCGATCAAAAAGTTTAGTCAATACAAAAATGGTACTGCTAAAAACTTCACTACGCAAAAAATGAGCCTTCATACTGCCCCGTACGCGGAAAAATAAAAAAGTTATAGGAGTCAAAAGATTACAATTTTAAACATATTCATTTTTGTGCATGTAGTTATGATTTTTTCCAGTACGACAAAATCAAACCTATATTTTGTCGCACAATTAATTTTTTTTCTGTTTCACCGTGGATTTTTTGGTAAAATGACTAATGTCAGTGCAAAGCAGAATTAGTGGCGCAAAAATAAGCCATAAAATGGAATTTTAGGTGCAAAATTTAAAGGGTTATGATTTTTAAAAGGAGGAAAAAAACTAAAGTGCAAAACTGAAAAACTCTGAGTCCTTAAGGGGTTAAATAAAACTATCACCCCAAGATATGACTTCCTTTTATAATGTTATCACTAATTGTACAGGCTGCAGCATACTTTTGCATGGTTCACCTGTGCACAAGTTGGGCAATCCTTTCATTGTCAATGTAGTGTTGTCTTAGCAGCTCCCTGGCTCTTCCACCTCTCCCAGGAAGACAATTAATCCTCTGCTGTCTCAGGAGGTTCCCTGAGTGATGTCATCACCTCTAACCAGCCCCTACAGCCTACAATCCCTTCTTCCTGTTATATGCACATATACATATTGGCCCACATTCATCATTGTCTTTAGACAGTTTTTTGTGTCTAAAAAGGGGCAAAAAAAGGAGCAAGCAGGGTTTTTTGCGCCTTTTGGTTTACACATTTCTGCTGATTTTGAGTTGCAATCCACTGATTTTGAGTTGCAATCCACTGATTTTGGCAATACACATGATATGGAAGGGTTTTATCAACTGCACCTTTTTGTGAAATGGAGCAAATAAGGCGCACTGCCACTGAAAAGTCTCTAAAACTACACCAGCCCAGACTTAGCTTAGGTTTTTGGTGTATGTGAAGAGTAAAATTTCAGAAAATGTGACCTGCATAAAATACATCAAATGCTCTGTGACCATTTAATAAATTTGGTGCTCCTACACATTACCAGCACACAACAAAAGGTGTAAATAATGCTTCACTTACACTACAATGATACATGTGGGCCTCTGTATATATCTTTATTGGGACATTTAGGCTGTGTTCTTAGTTTAGGACTTCTGCAAAGACCCATATCTGCAATACAGATGCACTTTGAGAAATGATTGTCTGCAAATAAACTGGTAACATACTCAGGCAATGCCATACGTACACTAGAGATGTCAGGATTGAATGGTATAAGAACTGCCAGAGGCACAAAAGCTAAAGCAAATAATGCTTGGGACAAAGGGCAACTGTGCCTTATGCCTCTAGAGTAAAAAGCATGTAAGGAATATATAAAAGGACCTGATATAGCGAAAAGGTAAAAAACAGTAAGCATATTCTCAATGACGTGGAATCTAATGTCTTTTCTATATCTAATCCTAATAAGCACTAAGCGTTTCGGTGGTACAGAAGCAATGAACAATAGAATTTTTTTTCTTATATTATAGGAGGCTTGTGGCCGAGGAATTACACCCACTTGGTCCGATCAAACCAGATAACATGTTATTAAGTCTGAGCTAATATAGCAAACCAATCAGAGATCGGTGGGTAGCCTGAAGGAAGTAGGGGATCCTTGTAGGTTTTCACAGATGCCTTCAGTAATTCATTGGACATAGTCTGACCCAGCAGTAGGTGACTGCAATAGTTTAATAAGGGGGGGGGGGTGAAGATAATATATATTTTTTTTTATAACATTAAAGGGTAACCCATTAACATGATTTTTTGCTATTGCACTCCTTATGGTAAATAAAAAATATTTCTAATATACTTTGTTTTTAAAAAAAAAATTGTTTTCTATGTTCTATTTGTGCTTAAAAAAGCTCAAGAGCACATTATCCCCAATCTTATACACAGACTTTGGACAGAAGTCTAAACACAGAAAGTGCAGCCTGGAGTGTTGAGGGGGGGGGGGGGGGGGGTGTCCAGCCTCATCCAATCATAGCTCCTCTCACACTTAACTGCCATATGCTGTTGGTTAGACCCCCCCCCTCAGCACTCCAGGCTGCACTTCCTGTGTTTGGGCATCGGTCCTAAGTCTGTGTATGAGATGGGGAAAATGTGCTCTTGAGCTTTTTTAAGCACAAATAAAACATAGAAAACTTCATTTTTTTTAACCAAAGTATATCAGAAATCTTTTTTATTTTACCATAAGGAGTGCACTAGCAAACATTAATTTTAATGAGAGTGACCATTTAAGCTTAAAACCCATCTGGTCATGGAACTTTCATAAGTATTAGATGTTTAGTTGTACATTCCAAAGGAAATTAGTAATTTCTTACATCGACATTAACAAGAGTCCCATATAGTTATAGTAATAGTCATGAAAGAACTGTTCTCCTTAACATGTTAGCCAACAATGTTGGCCTCTCAGAGGCCATCGCATGTTGAAGGCACCATCTACATACGATGCTTTTGTATGTCGGGGCCATAGCATAAGTGGCTATCCGGCAGCGCAGACTGCTTCAGCTGCTGCCGGATAGCCGTTTAAGGTGCCCCGTGTGCTCCGGTGATGTTCACTCACCTGTCCCAGGCACTCCGGATCGTCCTCTTCAGGATTCCCTGCATCGCCATTGCTCTCCGTCGTCATCATGTCGCCGCGCATGCCATCCCGTCATCCAATAGGAGTGGCGTGCGCAGCGACGTGATGACATCGATGAATCCCAGGCAGCAGAGACTGTCCGGAGCGGCAGGGACACCCCGGGGACGCGGCGACAGCGATGGAGGGCAACATCCAGGGCAGCGGTGACGGTCCGGAGTGGCAGGGACAGGTGAGTATAACTTTCTATTCTTAAAGGGGTACTTCGGCGCTAAGACATCATTTCCCCTATCCAAAGGCTTGCACCCCTTTCTAATCAGTCCCCCATTCTAAATCAGTCCCCGGAGCATGTTCGCTCCGGATCTGATTACTGGCGATCACGGGGGCCGTAGCATTGTGACGTCACTGCCTCGCCCCAGTGTGACATCACGCTCCGCCCCCTCAATGCAAGCCTATGGGAGGGGGCGTGACACCTGTCCCACCACTCCGGCGGAGCGTGATGTCACACGGGGCGGGGCTCGTGATGTCACAATGCTCCGGCCCCCATGATCGCCAGTAATCAGACCGGGAGCGAACATGCTCCGGGGACTGATTAGAACGAGGTGCTGTATGTTCAAGTGTTGCCTGGGCTCTTGTCCTCTTTTACTTAGTTTTAGTGGCCATAGAAATAAATTAACCTCTAATATAGGCCTTGTGAGCCATCCATACTTAAAGCGTACCTCTCATTAAGTTCTTTTTTTTTTTTTTTTTACTGTCCCTATCTGTTCTCTAAATAGCCCTAATCCACTTTCTGTCTATAAAGAAAAAAATGTCACCTCATAAATCTGCCTTTTAGCACTTTTTTAGTGCTCATTTACAATGTAAGCTTCTGGCCCGAGGAAGTGGGCGTTCACCAGCAGGCGCGAGGACACTGAAGCATACAGTGAGCCTGCTTCCGCCCTCTCCTTTTCTATGCTGTCGGGAGCGAGCATAGAAATTTCAGCCAATCATACTGGAGGCTGCTCTGGGTCTCCTCCTCCCTGTTTATCATTGCACGTGCTACCCAGGGAGAAGGAGTATAAGGAGCAAGTGCAGTTCTGTGAGGAAAGTAAATCTGTGAGGAAAAAAAAAAATGGTGGGTGTATTATAGTTTTCATAACTAAATGCCTAGTGTTCCCCCTATATTAGTGATGTCTCGGTACTGCTATGTCTAATCTGCAGGCGGGTTACCGCACCTCTGTGATACCTGTCAGCAACAGGTATCACGGAGGTGCGGTGACCCGCCTGAACTCTCCGCTCCCAAGCTATGCATTGCGCTCATCAGCTGAGCGCACATCATAGCCGGGACCCGCATTAACCCTTTAGACGCCGTAATCAAATTTGATTGCGGCGTCTAAAAGTGCTGAGATGTCCTGCTGGTTAGCTCAGGGAATGCTGATTGGGATCACCGCAGTGTAATTGCGGTGTCTCGATCAGCTGTAAGGACGGACGGACGGACGGAGATCCCTCACCCTGCTCCATGCATACGGACATCGCTCCTTTACTGCTGCCGGTGATGTAAAGTATTTTCTAATATGTGAAACTGAGTAAGGACTGAGGGGGTGGGGGCAGGATTATGCTAATTAGCCACGCGGCTGGCAGATAACTCGCTCTAGCCAGCTAACAGGTAGGCTGTGAGCGAGCTGTGCTAGTAACCCTGTCCAGACGTCATTTCCTGGCATAGGACTTTTGCCCAGCTGGCTGACGTCTGAAGTACTTGCGCGTGAGGGGGTAGAAAGGTGTTCTAGTAAAGGAGGGAGACCCCTAGTGGACGGGTTTTCAAAGATGAAAAACTCATATAAAACTTTATTTTTTTTAATGTGTTTCAATTAGACATATTGTTTTTTCACCATGAAGAATAAAATATCAAAAATAATTTTAATGAGAGTGCCCATTTAACCAGGGTCAACATCTGCTGGGACATTGGTGGAAATTTATCAAAACGTGTGCAGAGGAAGACTGGTGCAGTTGCTCACCTTTCATTTTTGAAAAGGCCTCTGAAAGATGAAAGAAGTAATCTGATTGGTTGCCATGGGCAACTGCACCACTCTTCCTCTACACAGGTTTTGATAAATCTCCCCCATTGTTCCTAAAAATATTAGTGAGATCTTTTGTGATCTGTAGCTTTCCCTCAGATCTAGTGAGGAGAGATTCACTGAGGCCCCTGAGGTATGGTGTTTAGATTTACCTATAAAGTCAAATTCATCGTCATAATCTGACCATACACTCTCCATATGTCTAGCATACGGAAGATGGAACAATGAAAGACTATTTGTAAGAACCCAATCTACATGGGTATAGTGGTGATGAGTAAGGGAAGAGTATGTATAGCGTCTTTGTGTCCTGTGATGCTCCTTTTAGGTAGGCTAGGATTCAACTTGGTTTTTGTGCTGTTTTTATTTTATTTTTTATAAAAAAAAGACGCCTGAAAAAACGCCAGTGCAATGTCCTGCGTCTGGCATTTTTTCATTTGGGTAGAAATAGCATTTTTGGCACCTTTTGGCTTTTTTTTTTTTTTTTGGTACCCAAAATTTGTTATCAAATGAAGTGTGTATATTTTATCACAACCTTTGTGTAATGTTTTAATAAAGTGTGCGTGTTTCACTTTTTTTTCTCAATTTTTTTTACATTTTTAGGTAGTACTACTACTCCCATCATGGAACAGACTGTTCTATGCTGGGAGTAGTAGTACCTGTACTAATAGACATATCGCCCCGGGTGTCGCTCCTGACACCCGATGCGATCGTCCATTATATAGCAGAGATGCGGCTGTATACAGCGCTCCCATCTCTGCTCTGTACTCCAGCCAGTGATGTGAATACAACATCCATTTTCCATCCAGAGCTGTGATTGGCCGGATGGTTGCAGCTCTGAGGGAAATATCAATGAGTAAGTGGCCGGAGTACAGAGCAGGGATGCGAGCGCTGTATAAAGTTGCTCCATCTCCTATAGACAGGACGATCACAGCGGGTGTCAGTAGTGACATCCACTGTGAGGTGTCCTTAACTGCAGGCACTACTACTCCCAACATGGAGCACACTCTGCTCCATGCTGGGAGCTGTAGTGCCTGCATTAATAGACAGATCGCAGCAAGTGTAACTTCTGACACTCACTGCGATCTGTCTATTAATGCAGGTGCTACAGCTCCCAGCAATGAGCAGAGTGTGCTCCATGTTGGGAGTAGTAATACCTGCAGTTATGGAAAAAGTACAGCGGGTATCACTCCTGACACCCGCTGTGATCCTCCTGTATAATGTATAGATGCAGCGGCCGCTCTTCTATGGTCCCCTGCACTGCCGTATATATACACATTCCGATTTCCCAAAGAGAGCTGTGATTGGCTGGAACCATCTGGCCAATCACAGCTCTCTGCGGGAAATATGAATTGGTGTATACAGTGGTCCCTCAACATACGATGGTAATTTGTTCCAAACGACCCATCGTTTGTCGAATCCATCGTATGTTGAGGGATTCGTGCAATGTAAAAAGTGCATTTAATACTCACCTGTCCCCGTCGCTCCGGACCACGTCCTTACCGCTCCCGATGCTGTCCCAGGGACTCCCGATGCTGTCCCGCTGCTCCGGCGTCTTCTTCGGGATCCTCTGGCTTCTTCCGCATCTTCTCCGGGGTCCGGGCCGCGCTTTCTGGTGATGTTATTACGTTGGTGGGACAGGACGTGATGTTATTACGTTGCGCAGGACGTAATAACAACGCCGGAAAGCGAGGCCCAGATCCCGGAAGAGATGCAGAAGACGCCGGAGGATCGTGAAGTGGACCCGGAGCAGCGGGGATAGGTAAGTGAACCTGACCGGAATGCTTAAACTGCTATCCGACAGCAGCTTAAGCATTTTGCGCTGTCGGATAGCAGTTAATGCGATGGCCCCGACATATAAAAGCATCGTATGTCGATTTTATCATATGTCGGGGCCATCGCATGTCAGGGGGTTACTGTATATACGTCAGTGCAGGGGCCATAGAAGAGCGGCCGCCGCATCTATACATTATACAGGAGGATCGCAACAGGCGATCTGTCTATTAGTACATGTACTACTACTCCCATCATGGAACAGTGTGTTCCATGCTGGGAGTAGTAGTTCTACCCAAAAAAAATTTTTTTTAAAGTGAAAAACAAACACAGACTACATTTTTATTATTGTCGGCTACATTTTTAGGTCCCCACCCGCCCACATAAATTGATCCCTGTTTAAAAATTAATAAAAATTTTGTAAAAATGTTGTAATAATAACTTTTTTATTTCTTTTTTTTTAATTGTACCCTATGAAATTTTATTAGAAAAGGTATCCCCATCACTTTTTTGGATCGCTAAAGTCCAAAAAAGAATAAAAAACGCCTGAAAAAACGCCAAAGTTAAAACCCACATATCGTTAGACTTCTATGGGAGAAAAACGCCATGATTTTGACTAAAAATACGCCAGTGGCTCAACATGCTGCGATTACCAACGATTTCAAAAACGCAAGAAGAGTGAAAAAACGCCAAAAGGATTAAAAAAACGCCAAAGTAAAAAACGCCAAGTGGAGTAAGAATTTTGTGATTTCTCGTTGATTTACAGCTAACATTTGGCCGCAGCATTTTTTGGCCCTCAGCATAGTTTGCCCACATTAGGTAGTGTAGCATAAATTCCCCACATCAGGTAGCATTGCACAGATTCCCCACATTAGATAGTGTAGCATAGATTCACCACATTAGGTAGTGTAACCTAGATTCCCCACATTAGGTAGTGTAGCATAGATTCCCCACATTAGGTAGGGTAGCATATATTCCCCACATTAGGTAGTGTAGCATAAATTTCCCACATTAGGTAGTGTAGCATAGATTCCCCACATTAGGTAGTGTAGCATAAATTCCCCACATTAGGAAGCACCCCCCCCCCAACACACACACATGGCCTGCGCTACTTACATCTGCCTACGAGGACTTCCTGGCAGAGGTGCGCACTATAAGCGACGTCATCGCACACGCAGCACAGGAAGTTGGTGTCCCGATACGGCGCTTGCGATGACGTCACTCACTGCGCGTACCTCCACCAGCAAGTCCTCACAGGCAGATGTAAGTACCAGTTTATTGAAGGGGCAAGACTTCATATGTGCTCTGGGTTCCCCAGTAGGGCGGCCCAGCGTTTGAGGGGGCCCGCCGCCTTTTCAAAGGATTCTGACTGATTGACTGACTGTATGTAGTCAGTCAATCAGTTAGCGCAGTGTACAGTGGCGGGCCCCCAGCGGTCAGTGAGTGACAGACACAGTCACTCACTGACAAACTTAAAAATAAAAAAAAGGACAGGGACGGCCTGCTCCCCTGAAGCTCCGGGCCCCTTACAGGTGTATGGGTTGTACCCCCTGATGGTGGCCCTGGCCCCATGTAACCCAAATGGCATAACAACATACTGAAACAGGCCTTCTGGAGTGGAGAATGCAGTTTTCTCTTTAGCCTCCTTAGATAATGGTATCTACCAATAACCCTTTGTAAGGTCAAGTGTTGTGATGTACCTTGCCCTCCCAAGCCTCTCAACATGTTCATCTACCCGGGGCATAGGGTATGCATTGAATTTTGAGATCTCATTTAATTTTCTGAAGTCATTACAGAATCTCCACGTCCCATTGGGCTTTGAGATTAGCACAATGGGACTTGACCATTCACTAGTAGACTCCTCAATGACACCTAATTCAAGCATGCAGTGGCGTAACAAGGGGATTGTGCAGCTCGACTAGGTAGGAAATTACAATACAGAAATTGGGGCTGAGAGTCATGAATATTGGAATACTCTTGATTTATTTGATAATTGTATATATTATAAAATATTCATAAACTTGTGTTCTGTGACTCACAGGGCCCTTGTGGGTCCACAGGAACACAATTATAACAATTAATAAATGGTTAATAAATGGTTATAATAAAATCAATAACATAGCAGATATACATATATGATTAAAATCTGAATAAAAAATAGGGCTAAAAAATATTATAATCCTTTAAAAAAGTGTCCACATATCAATAAAAAGCAGTGAGGTAGTGGTTGTAGAATATGGCATAGTCTCTCTCAAGTCTCAATATTCACAAATGTGTCACATATGCTTAGCTGCTGAAGAAAGGTCCTAAGGGGACCTGAAATGCGTCCAGCCATATACCAGCCACATACATCTATAGTCCAAGTGCCACAATATCAAGTTCTTGCCAGATACAGCGTTACCTAACATCCACTGCTGTCTGTCAATCTATCCAAGACAGAACGTGCAATCCTCAACCACGAGGACACCGCAGGCTTCCTCCTACCATCTGCGGGAAAACCTCTGCAGTACCCACAGACTGAGCCCACTGCTGCTTACCTGACACGGCAGAGTATCGGGACTCGCTTGTGTGACCGAGCGCAACTAACAGAAGGTACCAACGCTGTGTACCTACACATAAACTATCTATACTACTAAAGTTTACCATTGTCACTGCATACCTTTGAGACAGGCTGTGTCTCTAGCAGCTTGCTCTCTGCATAGAGAGCCAGGATCGTGTATAACCTCAAAGACAATCGATGCTATTGTGACAAACTAACTCTGCAAAGTTACATAATTCCGCAATTGCTGTATCTAATATAGCTCTCAAGAGAGAGAATACATGGGACACTCTATTCAATTGGATATAAAACATTTGTGAATATCGTGACTTGAGAGAGACTATCCCATATTCTACAACCACTACCTCACTGCTTTTTATTGATGTGGGCACTTTTTTTTAAAAGGATTATAATATTTTTTAGCCCTATTTTTTTATTCAGATTATTTAATTATATATGTATATCTGCTATGTTATTGATTTTATAATAACCATTTATTAATTGTTATAATTGTGTTCCTGTGGACCCACAAGGGCCCTATGAGTCACAGAACACAGGTTTATGAATATTTTATAATATATACATTTATCTAATAAATCAAGAGTATTCCAATATTCATGACTCTCAGCCCCAATTTCTGTGTTGTATACTGCACTTTTTTTTTAACACCGTGGGACATGTCCCTCTGCTTAAGCCTGTACATGTTTGGGCCTGTCTGAAGTTTGCTAGAGAGCATTTGGATGATCCAGATGAGTATTGGGAGAATGTCACATGGTGTGTAAATGTCAATGTGAAGCATGGAGGTGTAAACATCATGCTTTGGGGCAGTTTTTCTAAGGGACCAGAACGACTGATCCGTGTAAGGGAAAGAATGAATGGGCCATGTATCATGAGATTTTGAGTGAAAACCTCCTTCCATCAGCAAGGGCATTTCAAGGTCCTGGAGTGGCCTAGCCAGTCTCCAGATCTCAACCCCATAGAAAACCTTTGGAGGGAGTTGAAAGTCCGTGTTGCTCAGCGACAGCCCTAAAACATCACTGCTCTAGAGAAGATATGCATGGAGAAACGGGCCAAAATACCAGCAACAGTGTGTGAAAACCTTGTGAAGACTTACAGAAAACGTTTGGCCTCTGTCATTGCCAACAAAATGTATATAACAAAGTATTATGATGAACTTTTGTTATTGACCAAATACTTATTTTCCACCATAATTACCAAATAAATTCTTTCAAAATCAGACAATGTGATTTTATGGATTTTTTTCTCATTATGTCTCTCATAGTTGAGGTATACCTATGATGAAAATTACAGGCCCCTCATCTTTTTAAGTGGTAGAACTTGCACAATTGGTGGCTGACTAAATACTTTTTTGCCCCACTCTAAGTGGCAGAGCTGTCCCTTAGAGGTGATGTCTCATTCACGTGGGTTAATTTGATTGCAAACTTGCATGTTTCCCACTGTAAATTTGAATGGGGACAGGGAAAATTCTGCTGTTGAAAATGTGCAGGAGACTGTCAGCCCCCATTCAAACTCATAGCGGGAAACACACTGCAAATTCGTAATCAAATACACCTATGTGAATGAGCCCAAAAACTAAACTAAACACTCGAGCACAGCAGGGATATCTGTGCTTGTTAGTGATGTCAACTCACCTTTTAACTCTTACTAGTAAGGCAAGCAAAGCAGAAAGATAAGCAGTTCATACATAGCGTTTACATAAGAAGTTTGAATATGCTTGCAGAAAACATTAAAAAAATGGTGAAAAAATTAAGCAGAGGAAAAAAAAAACATATATACGATAAGGAGCAACATAAACATATGTGCAGAGCAACATGTAAATTATAAAAATACAAAGAGATCATTTTGATCATTTAATGCTAGGTTTCCTAGGGCTTCTGTCTTCATAATCCATTTGGCCTTGCAGCGTAGAATTTGTTTGTGTCCTATAGAGCTTGCTGGTTAGTTTTCTAGTGCACAAAAAGTGAGGTCAGTTTTTTTCCCAGTCTTGGGCAGACGATCTAGGTTTCAAAGTATCTGATGTGTTCGCTAAATGAAGTGAACATGATTCTGGTTCTAGACCAGGGGTCCTCAAACTACGGCCGGTGGGCCACATGCGGCCCGCCGAAGACATTTATCCGGGCCGCCGCTGCCTGAGGCATCCCTGTGTACCGAAAGATGTTTCCGGGACACAGGGATGCGCTCTCAGAGGCCCCACATTTACTTTAAAAATGCAGGGGCCGCTGGGAAGGTGGCGCACGCAGGGACGTCACTGACGTCCCGTGCATGCGCCCATAGCTATGGAGCGCGGAGGAGCGGAGCAGCAATGAGGATGCGCGCTGGCCAGCTTGGTAAGTGTTACCAGTGGCACGTCCGCTTCGGTGCTCCAGCCACCGCTCTTTCGGTCCCGGGACTTACTGCTATGTCCAGTCCTGGGACTTACACTGTATGGCTGGAGGCTGTATGTCTGTGGGGGAACTGTACTGGGCACCTAATGTGGGGAGCTATACTGCACCTAATGTGGGGGAACATGCTGCACCTAATGTGGGGGAACATACTGCACCTAATGTGGGGGAACTATACTGCACCTAATGTGGGGGAACTATATTCCACCTAATGTGGGGGGAACTACACTGCACCTAATGTGGGGGGAACTATGCTGCACCTAATGTGGGGGGAACTATACTGCACCTAATGTGGGGGGAACTATACTGCACCTAATGTGGGGGGAACTATACTGCACCTAGTGTGGGGGAACTATACTGCCCCTAGTGTGGGGGAACTATACTGCACCTAATGAGGGAGAACTATATTGCTTCTAATGTGGGAGAACTATATTGCTTCTAATGTGGGGGAACATACTGCACCTAATGTGGGGGAACTATACTGCACCTAATGTGGGGGAGCTATACTGCACCTAATGTGGGGGAACTATACTGCACCTAATGTGGGGGAACTATACTGCACCTAAGGGGGGGGGGACTGTACTGCACCTAATGTGGGGGAATTGTACTGCACCTAATGTGGGGGAATTGTACTGCACCTAATGTGGGGGAATTGCAATGCACCTAATGTGGGGGAAACTGTACTGCACCTAATGTGGGGGGAACTGTACTGCACCTAATGTGGGGGAACTGTACTGCACCTAATATGGGGGAACTGTACTGCACCTAATGTGGGGGAACTGTATTGCACCTAATGTGGGGGAACTGAACTGCCAACCCTAATGTGTGGGAACTACAATCTAATGTGGGGGATCTATACTGCCAACCTAATGTGGGGGGAACTGTGCTGCGTACTTAAAGGGGTAGTCCACTAATAAGATACAGAATGTACATCCTGTTCAATGTATGCAATCCTTGAACAACAGTTTGAGGGTGCATATTGTTGTGCGAGATGTGTGCTAGTTGTCCGTTTGGAAGCCCAGATCCTGCATCTAGAGGGGCGACTGGCAACAATGAGAAGCATTAACAACATGGAGAGGAGTCTCCTGCTCACTGAGCAGGCACTCTCGGGAATAGAGGTGGGGGAGGACAGTGGGACGGAGTTGCAGGACAGTCAGGCAGTTAGCTGGGTTACAGTTAGAAAGAGGGGTAGGGGAAAAAGTGTCAGGGAGGCTAGTCCTGAACTGGCACACCCCAACAAGTTTGCCCGCTTGGCAGATGAGGGGGATGCCATTACAGAGCTAGCAGAACTGCAGCAGGATACCGCCTCTGACCGCCAGGGGGGTGTCTGCTCCAGTAAGGAGGGAGGGAGGAGTACAGGGCAGGCCAGACAGGTACTAGTGGTGGGGGACTCAATTATTAGGGGGACAGACAGGGCAATCTGTCACAAAGACCGGGATCGCCGAACAGTGTGCTGTCTGCCTGGCGCACGAGTTCGGCACATCGCGGATCGGGTTGACAGGTTGTTGGGCGGGGCTGGAGAGGACCCAGCAGTCATGGTACATATTGGCACCAATGACAAAGTAAGAGGTAGGTGGAGTGTCCTTAAAAATGATTTCAGGGACTTAGGCCGCAAGCTTAAGGCAAGGACCTCCAAGGTAGTCTTTTCTGAAATACTACCAGTACCACGAGCCGCACCAGAGAGGCAGCGGGAGATCAGGGAGGTAAACAAGTGGCTCAGAAGCTGGTGTAGGAAGGAAGGGTTTGGGTTCATGGAGAACTGGGCTGACTTCGCTGTCGGTTACCGGCTCTACCGTAGGGACGGGCTGCACCTCAATGGGGAGGGTGCAGCTTTGCTTGGGGAGAAGATGGCTAGAAGGGTGGAGGAGTGTTTAAACTAGGGACTTGGGGGGAGGGAACCTACAGCAAAGAGGGGGAAGATAGTGTAGATAGAGAGGTGGGAATTATAAATGTACCTGGGGGTGGAGCGGAGGGAGGGGTTAGAATAGTTAATAGGAATAGGCTTCATAGGAAAATAAAACTTACACCCTTGAATCCCATTAACCCCAATAACATAAAGGATGGAAATGTAAAGTGTATGTTCACAAATGCCAGAAGCCTAGCAAATAAAATGGGGGAGCTTGAGGCCTTGATACTGGAGGAACATATTGATATAGTTGGGGTCACTGAGACATGGCTGGACTCCTCGCATGACTGGGCTGTCAATCTGCAGGGGTTTACATTGTTTCGCAAGGATAGAATGAACAGAAAAGGTGGTGGAGTCTGTCTGTATGTAAGAAGTGGTATGAAAGTCAGTGTGAACGATGCCATAGTGTGTGATGATTCTGAGGATGTGGAATCATTGTGGGTAGAATTACAAAAGGAGGGAAATACTGAAAAAATAATATTTGGGGTAATCTACAGACCCCCTAATATCACTGAAGAGATAGAAGTTCGGCTTCATAAACAAATAGAGAGGGCCGCCCGGGCAGGTACAGTGGTAATAATGGGAGATTTTAACTATCCAGATATAGATTGGGGTCCGGGGTTGGCTAAAACTACAAAGGGGCGACAATTCCTAAATTTATTGCAGGATAATTTTATGGGCCAGTTTGTGGAGGACCCAACAAGAAGTGATGCCTTGTTGGATCTGATCATTTCCAACAACGCAGAGCTGGTTGGTAATGTAACTGTGCGGGAAAACCTTGGTAATAGCGACCACAATATAGTTACTTTTGACTTAAAATGTAGAAAACAAAGACAGGCGGGGAAGGCAAAAACATATAACTTTAAAAAGGCAAATTTCCCTGGGCTGAGGGCTGCACTACAGGACATAGACTGGGGGGGAGGTGTTCTCAAATACTGATACAGAAGGTAAATGGGACATCTTTAAATCAACTCTAAATAACTATACAGCTAAATATATACCAAAGGGGAACAAATATAAACGATTGAAACTAAATCCTACATGGCTGACACATGATGTTAAAAGAGCAATAAACAACAAAAAAATAGCCTTCAAAAAATACAAATCTGATGGGTCAGCGATAACATTTAAACAGTACAAAGAGCTTAATAAAATCTGTAAAAATGTAATAAAAACAGCAAAAATTCAAAATGAGAGACAGGTGGCCAAAGAAAGCAAAACTAATCCTAAATATTTTTTTAGATATATAAATGCAAAAAAACCAAGGACAGAGCATGTAGGACCCCTTAATAATGATAATGGGGAGGTTGTCACAGGCGATCAAGAGAAGGCGGAGCTACTGAATGGGTTCTTTAGTTCTGTATACACTATGGAAGAAGGAGCTGACATTGGCCAGGTCAGTGCTGGTAACACATCATATAATGTACTGAACTGGCTTAATGTAGAGATGGTACAAGGTAAGTTAAGTGATATAAATGTAAGCAAATCCCCAGGACCGGATGGACTACACCCAAGAGTTCTTAGAGAGGTAAGTTCAGTAAAATCTGTACCCCTGTTCATGATATTTAGAGATTCTCTGGTGTCTAGTATTGTGCCAAAGGACTGGCGCAAGGCGAATGTGGTGCCAATCTTCAAAAAGGGCTCTAGGTCTTCCCCAGGAAACTATAGACCGGTAAGTTTAACGTGCATTGTGGGTAAATTGTTTGAAGGACTTATAAGGGATTACATACAGGAATACATAGGGGATAATTGTATTATAAGTGATAGCCAGCATGGGTTTACTAAGGATAGAAGTTGTCAAACCAATCTAATTTGCTTTTATGAAGAGGTGAGTAGAAGCCTTGACAGAGGAATGGCTGTGGATATAGTGTTTCTGGATTTTGCTAAAGCATTTGATACTGTCCCTCATAGACGTCTGACAGGTAAGTTAAGGTCTTTGGGTTTGGAAATTTTAGTTTGTAACTGGATTGAACACTGGCTCATGGATCGTACCCAGAGAGTGGTGGTCAATGATTCGTACTCTGATTGGTCCCCGGTTATTAGTGGTGTACCCCAAGGTTCTGTACTGGGCCCGCTGTTGTTTAATTTATTTATCAATGATATAGAGGATGGTATTAACAGCTCTGTTTCTATCTTTGCAGATGACACCAAGCTTTGTAGCACAGTACAGTCTATAGAGGATGTGCATAAGTTACAAGATGACTTGGATAGACTAAGTGTCTGGGCATCCACTTGGCAAATGAGGTTCAATGTGGATAAATGTAAAGTTATGCATCTGGGTACTAATAACCTGCATGCATCGTATGTCTTAGGGGGGATTAAACTGGCAGAGTCACTGGTAGAGAAGGATCTGGGTGTACTTGTAGATCACAGACTACAGAATAGCATGCAATGTCAGGCTGCTGCTTCCAAAGCCGGCAGGATATTGTCATGTATCAAAAGAGGCATGGACTCAAGGGACAGGGACATAATACTCCCCCTTTATAAAGCATTGGTACGGCCTCACCTGGAATATGCTGTTCAGTTTTGGTCACCTGTCCATAAAAGGGACACTGCGGAGTTGGAAAAGGGTGCAGAGACGCGCGACTAAACTAATATGGGGCATGGAACATCTTAGCTATGAGGAGCGATTAAAGGAGTTACAATTGTTTAGTCTTGAGAAGAGACGTTTAAGGGGGGATATGATAAACGTATATAAGTATATTAATGGCCCATACAAAAAATATGGAGAAAAACTGTTCCAGGTTAAACCCCCCCAAAGGACGAGGGGGCACTCCCTCCGTCTGGAGAAAAAAAAGTTTAGTCTCAAGGGGCGACACGCCTTCTTTACCGTGAGGACTGTGAATTTATGGAACGGTCTACCTCAGGAACTGGTCACAGCAGGAACAATTAACAGCTTTAAAACAGGATTAGATACATTCCTGGAACAAAATAAGATTAATGCTTATGAAGAAATATAAAATCTCATCCCTTCCCCAATATCGCGCCACACCCCTACCCCTTAATTCCCTGGTTGAACTTGATGGACATATGTCTTTTTTCGACCGTACTAACTATGTAACTATGTAACTAAGTGTGCATAGGAATTTGTTCATGTTTTTTTTAAATCTATAGTCCGGCCCTCCAATGGTCTGAGAGACCGTGAACTGGCCCCCCGTTTAAAAAGTTTGAGGACCCCTGTCCTAGACCATATATAAAATCGCTCACAAGGGCAGAAAATACTACATACAATCCCTTCAGACATTGGAGTCAAAAGACCTTAACAGTGAATATGAGATTATTATTATCATCTGAAGCCTTAAAATTATGTTTTATTCTGATGCTCAAACACTTTTTTTTTAACAGATGCAACAGGGTCGCTTATATGTATTTTTGAAATTTTCATCATATTTGCCCCATGGATCAGCTGAGGCATGCCCTTTAACCCCTTAAGGACCAAGCCCTTTTTCACCTTAAGGACCGGAGCGTTTTTTGCAATTCTGACCACTGTCACTTTAAACATTTATAACTCTGGAATGCTTTTAGTTATCATTCTGATTCCGAGATTGTTTTTTCGTGACATATTCTACTTTAACTTAGTGGTAAAATTTTGCATTTTTTCTAACTTTGAAGCTCTCTGCTTGTAAGGAAAATGGATATTCAAAATATTTTTTTTTTGGGTTCACATATACAATATGTCTACTTTATGTTTGCATCATAAAATTTATGAGTTTTTACTTTTGGAAGACACCAGAGGGCTTCAAAGTTCAGCAGCAATTTTGAAATTTTTTATTTTTCATGGACCAGTTCAGGTTTGAAGTGGATTTGAAGGGCCTTCATATTAGAAATACCCCATAAATGACCCCATTATAAAAACTACACCCCCCAAAGTATTCAAAATGACATTCAGTAAGTGTTTTAACCCTTTAGGTGTTTCACAGGAATAGCAGCAAAGTGAAGGAGAAAATTCAAAATCTTCATTTTTTACACTCGCATGTTCTTGTAGACCCAATTTTTGAATTTTTGCAAGGGGTAAAAAGGAGAAAATTTTTACATGTATTTGAAACCCAATTTCTCTCGAGTAAGCACATACCTCATATGTCTATGTTAATTGTTCAGCGGGCGCAGTAGAGGGCTCAGAAGGGAAGGAGCGACAAATGGTTTTTGGGGGGCATGTCACCTTTAGGAAGCCCCTATGGTGCCAGGACAGCAAAAAAAACACACACATGGCATACCATTTTGGAAACTAGACCCCTCAGGTAACGTAACAAGGGGTAAAGTGAACCTTAATACCTCACAGGTGTTTCACGACTTTTGCATATGTAAAAAAAATTAAAAATTTTTTACCTAAAATGCTTGGTTTCCCAAAAATTTTACATTTTTAAAAAGTGTAATAGCAGAAAATACCCCCCAAAATTTGAAACCCAATTTCTCCCGATTCAGAAAACACCCCATATGGGGGTGAAAATTGCTCTGCTGGCGCACTACAGGTCTCAGAAGAGAAGGAGTCACATTTGGCTTTTTGAAAGCAAATTTTGCTCTGGGGGCATGCCGCATTTAGGAAGCCCCTATGGTGCAAGAACAGCAAAAAAAAAAAACACATGGCATACCATTTTGGAAACTAGACCCCTCGGGGAACGTAACAACGGGTAATGTGAACCTTAATACCCTACAGGTGTTTCACGACTTTTGCATATGTAAAAAAAAATTTTTTTTTTTTACCTAATATGCTTGGTTTCCCAAAATTTTTACATTTTTAAAAAGGGTAATAGCAGAAAATACCCCCCAAAATTTGAAGCCCAATTTCTCCCGATTTAGAAAACACCCCATATGGGGGTGAAAAGTGCTCTGCTGGCGCACTACAGGTCTCAGAAGAGAAGGAGTCACATTTGGCTTTTTGAAAGCAAATTTTGCTCTGGGGGCATGCCGCATTTAGGAAGCCCCTATGGTGCCAGAACAGCAAAAAAAAAAAACACATGGCATACCATTTTGGAAACTAGACCCCTTGGGGAACGTAACAAGGGGTAATGTGAACCTTAATACCCTACAGGTGTTTCACGACTTTTGCATATGTGAAAAAATTATTATTTTTTTTTTTACCTAAAATGCTTGGTTTCCCAAAATGTATATATTTTTAAAAAGGGTAATAGCAGAAAACACCCCCCAAAATTTGAAGCCCAATTTCTCCCGATTCAGAAAACACCCCATATGGGGGTGAAAAGTGCTCTGCTGGCGCACTACAGGTCTCAGAAGAGAAGGAGTCACATTTGGCTTTTTGAAAGCAAATTTTGCTCTGGGGGCATGTCGCATTTAGGAAGCCCCTATGGTGCCAGGACAGCAAAAAAAAAAACACATGGCATACCATTTTGGAAACTAGACCCCTCGGGGAACGTAACAAGGGGTTAAGTGAATCTTTATACCCCACAGGTGTTTCATGACTTTTGTATATGTAAAAAAAAATTTTTTTTTTACCTAAAATGCTTGTTTTCCCAAAAATTTTACATTTTTAAAAAGGGTAATGGCAGAAAATACCCCACAAAATTTGAAGCCCAATGTCTCCCGAGTACAGCGATACCCCATATGTGGCCCTAAACTGTTGCCTTGAAATACGACAGGGCTCCAAAGTGAGAGTGCCATGCGCATTTGAGGCCTAAATTAGGGATTACATAGGGGTGGACATAAAGGTATTCTACGCCAGTGATTCCCAAACAGGGTGCCTCCAGCTGTTTTAAAACTCCCAGCATGCCTGGACAGTCAGTGGCTATCTGGCAATACTGGGAGTAGTTGTTTTGCAACAGCTGGAGGCTCCGTTCTGGAAACAGTGGCGTACCAGACGTTTGTCATTTTTATTGGGGAGGGGGGCTGTGTAGGAGTATGTGTATATGTAGTGTTTTTTACTTTTTATTTTATTTTGTGTTAGTGTAGTGTAGTGTTTTTAGGGTACAGTCGCACGGGCGGGGGTTCACAGTAGTTTCTTGCTGGCAGCTTGAGCTGCAGCAGAAAATTTGCCGCAGCTCAAACTTGCAGCCGGATACTTACTGTAATCCTCCGCCCATGTGAGTGTACCCTGTACGTTCACATTGGGGGGGGGGGGGGGGGAACATCCAGCTGTTGCAAAACTACAACTCCCAGCATGTATGGTCTATCAGTGCATGCTGGGAGTTGTAGTTTTGCAACAGCTGGAGACACACAGGTTGTGAAACACCGAGTTTGGTAACAAACTCAGCGTTTTGCAACCAGTGTGCCTTCAGCTGTTGCAAAAGCTACAACCCCCAGCATGTACGGACAGCGGAACGGCATGCTGGGTCTTGTAGTTATGCAACAGCCGGAGGCATACTACATTGGCTGGGGATGCTGGGGATTGTAGTTATGCAACAGCTGGAGACACACTGGTTTACTACTTAACTCAGTGTGCCTTCAGCTGTTGCAAAACTACAACTCTCAGCAGTCACCGACAGCCAACGGGCATGCTGGGAGTTGTAGTTATGCAACCACCAGATGCACCACTACAACTCCCAGCATGTACTTTAGCTGATTGTGCAAGCTGGGAGTTGTAGTTACACAACAGCTGAAGGTACACTTTTCCATAGAAAGAATGTGCCTCCAGCTGTTGCAAAACTACAAGTCCCAGCATGCCCATAAGGGCATGCTGGGAGTTGTGGTGGTCTGCCTCCTGCTGTTGCATAACTACAGCTCCCAGCATGCCCTTGTTGCATGCTGGGAGCTGTTGCTAAGCAACAGCAGGAGGCTGTCACTCACCTCCAACGATCCACATTGCAGGACTGTCTCTCGCCGCCGCCTTCGCTCCTGGGGCCCCGATCCCAACAGGGACGCCGGGGATCGGGGTCCCCAGCGCCCGGGGTCCCCAGCACCCGGGGTCTTCTGCCCGCACCCGCTCACGTCCTCCGGAAGAGGGGCGGAGCGGGTGCGGGAGTGACACCCGCAGCAGGCGCCCTGATTGGTCGGCCGGTAATCCGGCTGATGAATCAGGGCGATCGTGAGGTGGCACCAGTGCCACCTCACTCCTGCAGGCTCTGGCTGTTAAGCCAGTAATTCCGGGTCATCGGGTCACTGGAGACCCGATTGACCCGGAATCCGCCGCAGATCGCTGGACTGAATTGTCCAGCGATCTGCAGCAATCACCGACATGGGGGGACATAATGACCCCCCTGGGCGATATGCCGGGATGCCTGCTGAACGATTTCAGCAGGCATCCGGCTCCGGCTCCCCTCCAGCTAGCGGTGGGGGCCGGAAATGCTCAGGGCGTATCCATACGCCCTCGGTCCTTAAGGACTTGGAAACGGGGGCGTATGGATACGCCCTATGTCCTTAAGGGGTTAAAGCTCATTTATTTGAAGAATACTGTGAAATAATATTATGTTAATAGAGGACAGTCTTTACCAACTCCATGTGGATTTTTTGTTAGCATAGATTTTCTTTATGTTAGGGCTGGCCATCCTGCCTGAGATGTTTTAGCAGCATATTGAGATGGTTTACAGATATGGTACACAGTGATCCCATGTAGACAGTAAATGAATGTGTTAAATGCATGTAGCACAGTTAAACAATAGCAGCAAGCTTGCTTTGGAGACTACTTGTCTGGAAGGTAAGTACTAAAGTCATCTTTTGGTGGATAATCCCTTTAGGTTTCCTAAAATAGAACAGATAGAGCACCACAGTTCTTCCCATAACAGTTCAAGCCACAAAGTATCCCACTATAACGCAGTACATTATTACTACTTAGTCTCTGTTCTATGTGCTTCCAGCTCACACACACACAAATATTTAGTATACACTGAGCCGATTGGCACGCCTGTTCTTTTCCTGTGTAGGAAAGTGTACTTTACTATGCTTTTCTATAGCAACACAATTAATTCAATAAGCAATCACCTCCCTTTTCATATTTTATAAACAACCCTTTTTTGGTATTGCTGTGTGCGGAATAGTACAAACTATGATAATATGTTAGTATAACCACACAGTGAATGGCATTAACGTAAAAAATAAATAAATAAAAAGGCAGAATTGTGGGTTTTTGGTCACATCACAGCAAATAATGAATAAAAAGCAATTAAAAAGTTTGATTAATGCTAAAATGATACCAATAAAAATGACAGATTATGGTGGAGAAAATGAGTTCCCAAACATGTTTGTAGACAGAAAGAAAAAAAAATATATATTTAACCCCTTAAAGGGGTACTCCGGTGAAAACCTTTTTTCTTTTAAATCAACTGGTGGCAGAACGTTAAACATATTTGTAAATTATGATAGAAGAAAGAATGGAAAAAAGTCGGCAATTCACCACGCTGGTTCTTGTGAGATACTTCTTTATTTACGGCATACTCACCTGCAACAAACAGGGGAGAGACAGACTACGGGGAGTAAAAGGTAGGCAACGGAACCGTTTCACACAGTGAACGTGCTTCTTCGGGCCTCAGAGGGACCGGGGATCCCCAGCAGTGGGACTGCGGCAATCTGACATCTTATCCCCTATCCTTTGGATAGGGGATAAGATGTCTGGGGGCGGAGTACCCCTTTAAGTCAAAATATACAAACTGGGTATTGTTAGAATCAAACAAATCTGAGGACTACAGATAAGTAATACACTACTGCTCAAGATATACAGGTCTGGCAGAAGACCACTAGCTCCCAGTCAACAGTAAACAATTGGTCTGAAAAACCCTTAGTATAGCATACAAAGAGTATGGGGAGTGACTATATTAAAACATAACTTTTACTAGATCAAAGTAAAAAAATCAAAAATAATAAGTGCTGCATCCAGTGTGCAAATACCGGACAAACATAGAAATAATTATCTCAATACTCGTTATGGGTTTATTGATCGAATATACCCCAATTAGAAAAGTATGAAAATAGTAAAATAGTATTAAATCCTGTCACAAAAATTGTGGACTTTCTCATGTAATATCTCTAGAACATAGGTTTCTCGACGCGTTTCTGCCGAAGTGCCTCGGCGTCCTCAGGGGACACCCTTATAGATTATGAGTGCTAAAAATCAAACACAACCCTCACAGACTAATACAGGTCTGATGCTTATAATGTCAAGCATGCCCAGACCGATGATACTGTAGGGGTAGCCACAGGACATCAGGTACCTAGGAAAAAGAAAAGGCACATAATAGTGTGTAGTGGAGGAAATAGTTTCCTTTTTTGCAATAATTCCCCACCTCCTCTACTCACATACAGACATTGCTGCCTAGGTTTACCTGGAAAAAAGCACTGAGGGAAAAAGCCTTTTTACTCTCTATCCTGAAAAGACAAGCTGTGGAGAAAACTGTACGCTCAACAGATAATCTACTCACGGTTACGATGTCCGGGCAAAGGATAGATGCGGTGATGTCTAAACCTGCCGAAGCAGGGAGCCGCAATCCTCGGCTACACTGCACATACCGCATAACGGCGGCGTCTGACGTTAAATCCGGTCGCCCGGACACACGCGTCAGAAAGCCGCGCCCCGTCAGACGCCTCTGACAGGCGCGGCTAAGATAATCTATGCACGTGCGCAGATGGCGACGATCCCGATCTCAAATAAACAACTAAGTGTTTGCATGGGCTCAATATCAATCAGTCTCGTCAGTGGGCGCAGCAATGTAAATTATAGGAATATAAGGTAAGTGTTGAGGATATAGAGACAACAACGTCCCTATAGTCCATATATTTAAAGAAGTATGAGATGCTCAAGGCCAAACAAAGCACATGTAGATTCTCAACAGCTTTGGACAATTACTAGATGGGCCAATGATAGCTAATTTGTGGACATTTAATGTTCAAATATTATTTTTGCACATATGACGCCAAGCACTCCACGGATACCAAAGAGGTGCCCTGTATATAAGTTGGGCACGGAGCCACTAAGGTGACTGTTGGAACCATGGAGTGGTGGGCGTCATATATGTGCTCTAATAGAGGAAGGAACAACATAATTTGGTATATATAAAAGTGACACGGTCTGCCTAGGGTGGGAAGCCCTAGGAGGGAAAAGTGACTGGGAATGATGTGGGCCTAAGGGAGCCTGTCAATCCCTACACTAACTATTTAGCCCTAACCCTAGGCAGGATGGTCAGCCCTAAAAAGGGCGGTCCCACTCACCAACCTCCTAAGGTTCCCTACATCCCCTAACTTTACAGGATGGTGACACTAGCTCAGAGGACCATCTAAGACCCTCACTAACTGCCTAACAGTCACCAAACTAAGACCGTGTCACAGAAAACAAGCAAAATTAAGTTGTTCATTTAAACCTCTTGGGAATGTTGTATCAAGTCGATGTATCCATCTACTCTCTTTTTGAAGAAGCAATCGATCAAGGTCCCCTCCCCTAGCTGATGGTGTCACTTTTTCAATACCATTGAATTTTAGATTTTTATAATTCCCATCATGTACAGTGTTCATATGTCTAGCTAGGGGGGTATCCCGATGGTGTTTAATGTCCCCCAAATGTTCCAACATACGCTTCTTAAACTCTCTTACAAGGTAGCGAGAATTACAATTAATAAACTGTCTGATGTTTATCCTGGTGTTGCCTAGTCCAAAGAAATGGTTACTCTTGGAAATATGGGAGCAAGCTTTGCAACGGCCACAAGAAAAAGTTCCTACAGGCTTAGGGATTCTATCTAGCCAGGTTTCTCGCGATCTCTGATCTGGGGCTAGGTAACTATGTGTTAGAATGTCACCTAGATTGCGTCCTCTCCTATAGGTGATCTGTGGCCTATCAGGTACTTCCTCCGAGAGATCACTATCCATCTTTAAAATACTCCAATGCTTGCTTAGGATCTCTTTAATTTGTGGTGCACATTCATCATATGTAGCTATGATCCCAGTAATGTGCTGTCCTTCTTCAAGATGTTTTGGGAGTAGTAATGTTTCTCTTGGGGTGTCAAGGGCCCTTTTGTATGCAGATGTGAGCACCTGTTTCAGGTAACCCCTATCTCTAAAACGCATTCTGAGTTTTTGGGCTTCTCTTACAAAGTTCTCGGGTTTGGAGCAGTTCCTCCTGAGGCGGAGATACTGCCCCCTCGGGATCCCTCCTAGGGCTTCCCACCCTAGGCAGACCGTGTCACTTTTATATATACCAAATTATGTTGTTCCTTCCTCTATTAGAGCACACATATGACGCCCACCACTCCATGGTTCCAACAGTCACCTTAGTGGCTCCGTGCCCAACTTATATACAGGGCACCTCATTGGTATCCGTGGAGTGCTTGGCCTCATATGTGCAAAAATAATATTTGGACATTAAATGTCCACAAATTAGCTATTATTAGCCCATCTAGTAATTGTCCAAAGCTGTTGAGAATCTACATGTGCTTTGTTCTGCCTTGAGCATCTCATACTTCTTTAAATATATGGACTATAGGGACGTTGTTGTCTCTATATCCTCAACACTTACCTTATATTCCTATAATTTACATTGCTGCACCCACTGACGAGACTGATTGATATTGAGCCCATGCAAACACTTAGTTGTTTTTTTGAGATCGGGATCGCCGCCATCTGCGCACGCGCATAGATTATCTTAGCCGCGCCTGTCAGAGGCGCCTGACGGGGCTCGGCTTTCTGACGCGTGTGTCCGGGCAACCGGATATAACGTCAGACGCCGCCGTTATGCGGTATGTGCAGTGTAGCCGAGGATTGCGGCTCCCTGCTTCGGCAGGTTTAGACATCACCGCATCTATCCTTTGCCCGGACATCGTAACCGTGAGTAGATTATCTGTTGAGCGTACAGTTTTCTCCACAGCTTGTCTTTTCAGCATAGAGAGTAAAAAGGCTTTTTCCCTCAGTGCTTTTTTTCCAGGTAAACCTAGGCAGCAATGTCTGTATGTGAGTAGAGGAAGTGGGGAATTATTGCAAAAAAGGAAACTATTTCCTCCACTACACACTATTATGTGCCTTTTCTTTCTCCTAGGTACCTGATGTCCTGTGGCTACCCTTACAGTATCATCGGTCTGGGCATGCTTGACATTATAAGCATCAGACCTGTATTAGTCTGTGAGGGTTGTGTTTGATTTTTATCACTCATATGATTTTCTATGAAAAATATTAATCTATAAGGGTTTCCCCTGAGGACGCCGAGGCACTTTGGCAGAAACGCGTCGAGAAACCTATGTTCTAGTGATATTAAATGAGAAAGTCCACAATTTTTGTGACAGGATTTAATACTATTTTAATATCTTCATACTTTTCTAATTGGGGTATATTCGATCCATAAACCCATAACGAGTATTGAGATAATTATTTCTATGTTTGTCCGGTATTTACACTGAGTCATCCACACTGGATGCAGCACTTATTATTTTTGATTTTTTACTTTCATCTAGTAAAAGTTATGTTTTAATATAGTCACTCTCCATACTCTGTGTACTATACTAAGGGTTTTTCAGACCAATTGACTACAGATAAGTCAAATACGAAACCTCCAAATTGGCAAAATATTTTTTGTTTTTTCAATTTCAGCTCACATATATATTTTTTTCTTTTTTGCAGTACATTTTATAGTAAAACTTTGTCATTACAAGATACAATTAGTCCCACAACAAACAAGCCATTATATGTCTCTGTAGATGGAAAATTGTAAGCATTATGGGGGGCATTCATCATTGTAAGTGTAATTGAAGCATTTTTCTACACCTTTTTTTTGTGTGTGCTGGTAATGTGTAGGAGCACCAAATTTATTAAATGGTCACAGAGCATTTGATACATTTTGTGCAGGTCACATTTTCTGAAATTTCACTCTTCACATACACCAAAAAGCTAATATAAGTCTGGGCTGGTGTAGTTTTGGAGACTTTTTGGTGGTTTTGCACCATTTTAGCACCTTTTCACAAAAAGGTGCAGGTCATAAAACCCTTCCATATCATGCGTATTGCCAAAATCAGTGGATTACAACTCAAAATCTGCAGAAATGTGTAAACTAAAAGACGGAAAAAAAAGGACACTTGCGCCAAATAAAAAAAAAAAAAAAAAAGGGTGAACACAACGATAAATGCCGGCCTATGGCTCTCAAAAGAAAAGGAGGAAAAAATAAAAGCGCAAAAACAAAAAATGACTTGTGTCTCCAAAGGGGTAACAAGGTTGTGGTTTACAGAGATATATTGGGTTAACACCACTTAGCTATGTGACACTAACTCTGGTCTTGTCTAAGGTGCTGGTGGAAGAGCTGTTTGAGCAAAATGTACACTGGATAGCATTTTCGAATTCTCTTTAAAGCTCTTTAACCAATGTACACACTCCTTAAACAACAGTTTGAAGGTGCATATTGTGGGAGATGTGTGCGAGTTCATTTGGAAACCCAGATCCTGGATCTACAAGAGCAACTGGCAACACTGAGATGCATTGACAACATGGAGAGGAGTCTCCTGCACGCTGAGCAAGCACTCTCTGGGGTAGAGGTGGGGGAGGATTGTGGGGCGGAGGTGCAGGACAGTCAGGCAGCTAGCTGGGTCACAGTTAGAAAACGGGGTAGAGGGAAAAGTGTCAGGGAGGCTAGTTTTGAACTGGCACACCCCAACACGTTTACCCGGTTGGTAATGAGGAGGATGTTAGTTCAGAGTTAGCGATGCTGCAGAAGACACTGCCTGCTGGACAATCTGTTAAAATGTCCCAGACAATCTCTGCAATCTGAGAGTAATGCAAGTTCAATAGACAAGCATGGGACTTTAGACGAAAACAACCTCACTCTCACAAATAGCAGTGAGTTAGGGTTAATTTACTCTACTATATTTTTAGCTGACATATAAGTAATGTGGTGACCCATGGTGATGGCGCTACCACGGGGTGTAGGTGGATGGGGCAAGATGGTATTAACCTCAGGGGCAAGGTGTTGTTAAACCCTAATGTTCGTGACACCAAGAAAGCCTGTGGTACCCAGGTGATGTAGTGCAGGTAGTAGTAGGGCAGGTGGTAATAGCCCAGGGACAGATGGTAATATAATCCCTTGTAGTGTTCGTGACGCCAGGGTGTGGATGTTTGGTGTAGGGCACCGCTGACAACCAACCCAAAAAACGGCATATATCAAATGAGAGTCCAAAGCAGGCTTTGATGCAACTGGAACTTTACTGAAGAAGGCAGTATAACAGTCATTACAGATTCCAACTTCCACAGAGGTGACCGGGACACAGGGAACCTCTCAGGCTTGCTTGGACTAGTAGTGCTAATAATGATGCAGGCCACTGTGCTACTGTTATGACTTTGGTAGGGACAGTAGAGACTTGACTTGTAGACATAGAAGACTTACAGATTAGATGTGGCTGCAGACTTGTAGGTGTTGGCTTAGCTGTACTGGACTGAACTTGTAAAGGACTGGTGCTTGCGTTACTGTCCAGGAACAAAGAGCAGGAACCAAGAGGAGGAGTGTGGAGACTACAGCCCTTTATATATCAGGGGGCTGGACTAAAGTCCATTGGTAGCTGGTTGCCTGTGGTTACCTGTGCCTATGGAACTCTGGGTATCAGGTGATCACATATCACATGACCTTAGGAAGGTCCTATACAGTTTAAACATCATAAAAACCTTTGCACATTGCTTATTTTAGGTATTGTACAGTGAGTATAAGCTTACATAATTATGTTCAATAGAAACCATAATAATGACCTTGGGGGATCCTGCAGGAGAACACCGTGGACTCTGAAAAATGAAAGAAGCGATCTGATTTTCCTCTGCACTGGTTTTGATAAATCTCCCCCATTTTGATCAAAAAGTGTGCTAAGACCCTAAGATACTTTTATGATCAAATATAGAGTGCTGCTGAAAACTTCTTTTTATGTATATTATATATAATGTAGCATTGATACTCATTGCATTAAAATTATTTCCATTGGAGTAAACTAGAAACTTGTTGGGAATCATTGTTTTCAAGTCTGTCCTACCAAGCGAGGAGGAAAAGGAACTGCGGAATCTATTTTCACACAAGTGCAATGTGATTGGAAAGCAGTCCTGCAAATGTGAAATGCAATATCCTGAAAACTATATTTCCCATAAGACACATTTAGTTGGATTGATGGCCTGTCCACGCTGTGTTCACATCCAACTGCTTTGCGCATTTTTATTTCTGTTTATGCCCTGATATTGTCTAGCTCTCTTCCTTTTCCTTGGCAGTAAATAAGACTATTTTAGATTCATAATTAAAGCTCAGATTAGGGATGAAATAGAAATGATCACACATTTTGGAATTATTACTTTATAAAGGTTAGAGTTCTCTCTTGTCTGTAGTCAAACCCTCACAGATCAGAAATTTATGGTAAATCAAAATTATTATTCCAAAAGTGTTCCAAATGGGAAACCCTCTTTAGGACATTTGTGAAGACTTCAATGGAGAGAATATTTCCATAATACAGGATCTGATGGTCTACAGCACAATTTTTTTTGTATGTCACAGGGGCCCTTGCACCCTACAGAGTATCCAGTGTAGCAGCCTCCCATTTTTTTCAACTGAATTCTGCTTCACTGTGAACACTGCTGGATTTCCGGACCTTTGTACAAGAATATTAAAATTCCAGACTCCGACGAAAGAAATAACATGTTCTTTTAGCTGAATGACATCGATGCATGATAGCCGCTTTATTACAGTGGTGCCTGCTGCACATGGAATGTCTGCCCAAAGAAATTTTCAGGTGTGAGCATGAGCCCTAAGAACTTGTCGCTGCTTAACCCCTTAAGGACCAGAGCGTTTTTTGCACATCTGACCACTGTCACTTTAAGCATTAATAACTCTGGGATGCTTTTACTTATGAATTTGATTCCGAGATTGTTTTTTCATGACATATTCTACTTTAACATAGTGGTAAATTTTCATCGAAACTTGCATTATTTCTTGGTGAAAAATTCCAAAATTTCATGAAGAATTTGAAAATGTTGCATGTAACTCTCTGCTTGTAAGGAAAATAGACATACCAAATAAATTATATATTAATTCACATATACAATATGTCTACTTTATGTTTGCATCATAAAGTTGACATGTTTTTACTTTTGGAAGATATCAGAGGGCTTCAAAGTTCAGCAGCAATTTTCCAATTTTTCACAAAATTTTCAAAATCGGAATTTTTCATGGACTAGTTCAGTTTTGAAGGGGCCTTCATATTAGAAATACCCCATAAATGACCCCATTATAAAAACTGCTCCCCTCAAAGTAGTCAAAATGACATTCACTAAGTTTGTTTACCCTTTAGGTGTTTCACAGGAATAGCAGCAAAGTGAAGGAGAAAATTCAAAATCTGCATTTTTTACACTCACATGTTCTTGTAGACCCAGTTTTTGAATTTTTACATGGGGTAAAAGGAGAGAACCCCCCCAAATTTGTAACCCAATTGCTCTTGAGTAAGGAAATACCTCATATGTGCATGTCAAGTGCTCTGTGGGTGCACTAGAGGGCTCAGAAGGGAAGGAACGACAATGGGATTTTGGAGAGTGAGTTTTTCTGAAATGGTTTTTGGGGGGCATGTCACATTTAGGAATCCCCTATGGTGCCAGAACAGCAAAAAAAAAAAACATGTGGCATACTATTTTGGAAACTACACCCCTCAAGTAACGTAACAAAGGGGTACAGTGAGCCCCACAGGTTTTTGATGACCTTTCGTTAAATTTGGATGTGTAAATAAATGTATTTTTTTTTCACTAAAATGCTGGTTTTCCCCAAAATTTTACATTTTTAATAGGAGAAAATGCCCCCCAAAATTTGTAACCCCATCTCTTCTGAGTATGGAAATACCCCATGTGTGGACACCAAATCCACTGCAGGCACACTACAATGGTCAGAAGAGAAGGAGTCACATTTGGCTTTTGGAAAGCAAATTTTGCTGAAATGGTTTTTATGGGGCCTGTTGCATTTAGGAAGCCCCTATGGTGCCAGAACAGCAAAAAAAACAAAACAAAAAAAAAAACACATACAATTTTGGAAACTACACCCCTCAAGGAATGTAACAAGGGGTCCAGTGAGCCTTAATACCACACAGGTGTTTGACGACTTTTCATTAAAGTCGGATGTGTAAATGACATTTTTTTTTTCCACTGAAATGCTGTTCCCCCCCCCCAAACTTACAATTTTTACAAGTGGTAATAGGAGTAAAAGCCCCCCAAAATTCGTAACCCTGGAAATACCCCATATGTGGATGTAAAATGCTCTGTGGGCGAACTACAATGCTCAGAAGAGAATGAGCGCCATTGGGCTTTTGGAGAGAGAATTTGTTTGGAATGGAGGTTGGGGGTCATGTGCATTTACAAAGCCCCCTGTGCTACCAGAACAATTGACCCCCCCACATGTTACCATATTTCAGAAACAACACCCCTCACGGAATGTAATAAGGGGTGCAGTGAGCATTTACACCCCACTGGCCTTTGATAGATCTTTGGAACAGTCGGCTGTGCAAATGAAAAATTATATTTTTCATTTTTATGGATGACTGTTCAAAAAATCTGTCAGACACCTGTGGGGTGTAAATGCTCACTGCACCCCATGTTACGTTCCGTGAGGGGTGTAGTTTCCAAAATGTGGTCACATGTGGGGGGGTCCATTGTTCTGGCACTATGGGGGCTTTGTAAATACACATGGCCTTCAATTCCAGACACATTCTTTCTCCAAAAGACAAATGGCGCTCCTTCTCTTCTAAGCCCTGTAGTTCCCCTGCAGAGCACTTTACATCCCCCAATGGGGTATTTATATACTCAGAACAAATGGTGTTACAAATTTTGGAACAACACCAGCATGATAGTGTAAAAATTATTATTATTATTATTTTTTTTTTTTTACAATAACATGCTGCAGTAGACCCCAACTTCACCTTTTCATAAGGGGTAAAAGGAGAAAAAGCCCCCAAAATTTGTTAAGCAATTTCTCCTGAGCACAGAAATACCCCATATGTGGCCCTAAACTGTTTCCTTGAAATACGACAGGGCTCCGAAGTGAGAGAGCGCCATGTGCATTTGAGGCCTAAATAAGAGATTTGCATAGGGACGGACCCGGATGCAAGAATTACACTTGCCTCCGATAAACAAAATACCCTATGGCCGTGTTTTCCAAACAGGGTGCCTCCAGCTGTTGCAAAACTTCCAGCATGCCTGGAAAGTCAATAGCTGTCCGGCAATACTGGGAGTTGTCTTGCAACAGCTGGAGGAAACAGTGTCATATGAGAAATGTTTAATTTTTATTTGGGGGGGGGGGGGGGCTGTGTAGGGGGTGTGTGTATATGTAGTTTTTTACCCTTTATTCTGTGTTAGTGTAGTGTTTTTAGGGTACACTTACATGGGGGTCTACAGCGAGTTTCCTGCTGGGAGTTTAAGCTGCGTCGAAAAATTTGCTTGAACTTGAAGCAAGAAATTCACTGTAGACCCCCGCCCGTGTGAATGTACCCTGTACATTCACATGGGGTGGGAAGTCATCAGCTGCCGAGCGAAGAAGTTTGTGACGAATCGAATTTACTGTAAGTTCGCTCATCTCTAGTGATGACGTTTCTATCACCATGCCACCGGACATGGTGATAGAAAATGTATTGGACATTTATGAACCTCCATTTGCATTAAAGGGGTACCACGCCCCTAGACATCTTATCCCCTATCCAAAGGATAGGGGATAAGATGTGCGATCGCCGCGGTCCCGCTGCTGGGAAGCCCCGGGATCGCCGATGCGCCACTGCACTATCATTGCTGCACAGAGTGAGTTCGCTCTGTGCATAATGACGGGCGATACAGGGGACGGAGCAGCGTGACGTCATGGCTCCGCCCATTGTGACATCACGGCCCGTCCCCTTAATGCAAGTCTATGGCAGGAGGCGTGACGACCACAACGCCCCCTCCCATAGACTTGTATTGAGGGGGGCGGGCCATGACATCACGAGGGACGGAGCCATGATGTCACGATGGACGGAGCCGGCCCCTGTATTGCCCATCATTACATGCAGAGCGAACTCGCTCCGCCGCAGCGGGACCGCAGTGATCTGACATCTTATCCCTTATCCTTTGGATAGGGGATAAGATGTCTAGGGGCAGAGTACCCCTTTAAGTCATAGGAAAAATGGACGTTCATAAAAGTCCATTTGTGGGAATGGGTTAAAATATTTTAAGAATGGCCCAGAATGGTGTAAAATACCACCCTAACCAATCACCTACAGCTCCCATACTAATATTTCATGGACATGTGACTACTGTAGCCAACCTACAGCAAAATCCACTGTAATAGGATTGTTTTTCAGATGGAGGAAATTTATCAATGCTTACATCAGAAAACTGGTGCAAAAAAGTTGCATAATTTTGCGCAACACACAGAAAAGTCACACATTTCGGAGCAAAGATGTGATTGTGCAAACATTTGTGACAGCTTTTCACTAAACTCTACACAAAAACCATTGATAAATTCCTCCTCTTTGACATTAATAGTAGTACAACATGTACAGTTTGCTGGGGAGTTGATGGGGTATTCACTTATTTAGTTACATTGATTTACACACCACCAAATCTGCGCCATTCACAGCAGACACTGTAAGTGTGAATGTATCTATGGCTTGAATTCACACATACAGGATCTGCTGCATATTTAATGCTGCAGATTTGAAGCGGTGTTCAATCTTGAGACTAGTTTTAACCCCATAAGGACATCGCCCATTTTGAACTTGTGGACACTGACAGATTTCATTTTTGCATTTTTCATTTTCTTCTACGCCTTTTAAGAGCCACAACTTTTTTCATTTTTCCATCTAAAGACCCATATCAGAGCTTGTTTGTTGCACAACCAGTAGACACCTTTAGTTTATCATAAAATGTACAGCAAAACAACAAAACAATATAATTTGTGGGTGGAAATCTAAATATATAAAACTCATTGTGTTTGTGTATGCACGTGTGTTCCACAATAACGTCCAAACGGCTAAAGATATTAACATGAAACTTGGCACACATATTACTTATATGTCAATAACAAACATAGGATAGGTGATTTAACCCTTACTCCCCCCCATTTGCCAGGGTCTGGGTTTTTGTTTAACCCCTTAACGACGCAGGACGTATATTTACGTCCTGCGCCGGCTCCCGCGATATGAAGCGGGATCGCGCCGCGATCCCGCATCATATCGCGTGGGTCCCGGCGCTAATCAACGGCCGGGACCCGCGGCTAATACCACACATCGCCGATCGCGGCGATGTGCGGTATTAACCCTTTAGAAGCGGCGGTCAAAGCTGACCGCCGCTTCTACAGTGAAACTGAAAGTATCCCGGCTGCTCAGTCGGGCTGTTCGGGACCGCCGCGGTGAAATCGCGGCGTCCCGAACAGCTGATCGGACACCGGGAGGGCTCTTACCTGCCTCCTCGGTGTCCGATCGACGAATGACTGCTCCGTGCCTGAGATCCAGGCAGGAGCAGTCAAGCGCCGATAATGCTGATCACAGGCGTGTTAATGCACGCCAGTGATCAGCATAGGAGATCAGTGTGTGCAGTGTTATAGGTCCCTATGGGACCTATAACACTGCAAAAAAAATGTAAAAAAAAAGTGTTAATAAAGGTCATTTAACCCCTTCCCTAATAAAAGTTTGAATCACCCCCCTTTTCCCATAAAAAAAATAAAACAGTGTAAAAAAAAATAAAAATAAACATATGTGGTATCGCCGCGTGCGTAAATGTCCGAACTATAAAAATATATAATTAATTAAGCCGTACGGTCAATGGCGTACGCGCAAAAAAATTCCAAAGTCCAAAAAAGCGTATTTTGGTAACTTTTTATAACATTAAAAAATGAATAAAAAGTGATCAAAAAGTCATATCAAAACAAAAATCATACCAATAAAAACTTCAGATCACGGCGCAAAAAATGAGTCCTCATACCGCCCCGTACGTGGAAAAATAAAAAAGTTATAGGGGTCAGAAGATGACATTTTTAAACGTAAAAATTTTCCTGCATGTAGTTATGATTTTTTCCAGAAGTGCGACAAAATCAAACCTATATAAGTAGGGTATCATTTTAACCATATGGACCTACAGAATAATGATAAGGTGTAATTTTTACCGAAATATGCACTGCGTAGAAACGGAAGTCCCCAAAAGTTACAAAATGGCGTTTTTTTTTCGATTTTGTCGCACAATGATTTTTTTTTCCGTTTCGCCGTAACATTTTAGGGTAAAATGACTAATGTCACTGCAAAGTAGAATTGGCGACGCAAAAAATAAGCCATAATATGGATTTTTAGGTGGAAAATTGAAAGGGTTATGATTTTTAAAAGGTAAGGAGGAAAAAACGAAAGTGCAAAAACGGAAAAACCCTGAGTCCTTAAGGGGTTAAAGGGGTACGAAGGTGAAAACCTTTTTTTCTTTTAAATCAACTGGTGGCAGAAAGTTAAACATATTTGTAAATTACTTCTATTAAAAAATCTTAATCCTTCCGGTACTTATTAGCTGCTGAATGCTACAGAGGAAATTCCTTTCTTTTTGCAACACTGATGACATCACGAGCACATTGCTCTCTGCTGACATCTCTGTCCATTTTAGCAACCGTGCATAGAAGATGTATGCTAAGGGCAGCATGGTGGCTCAGTGGTTAGCACTGCTGCCTTGCAGTGCTGGGGCCTTGGGTTCAAATCCCACTAAGGACAACAATAAATAAAGTGTTATTATTATAATAATAATAATGTCAGCAGAGAGAACTGTGCTCGTGATGTCATCAGAGAGCATTCCAAAAAGAAAACAATTTACTCTGTAGTATTCAGCAGCTAATAAGTACAGGAAGGATTAAGATTTTTTAATAGAAGGAATTTACAAATATGTTTAACTTTCCGGAGCCAGTTGATTTAAAAGAAAAAAGGTTTTCACCGGAGTACCCCTTTAAAGTCCCATCCAAGTCTATGGGAAATATATGTTACTGCATTACTTCCAAACAGCTGGAGATATTTCGATAATACTTGGTCACATGTCCACTTAAAATATAGGATAGTTAATTTAACCATTAACTACCCCCATTTGGGAGGGTTGGGGTTTTTGTTTGAAGTCCCATGCAAATCAATGGGAAATGTATGTTCTCACATAACTTCTGTACGGCTGGAGATATTTCAATACCTGGTAAACATGTTACGGGTCGGGATGGGAGGACGGGATGGGAGGACGGGATAGGAGGTCGAGATATGAAAACAATATATGGGGATGGAATATGAAGTCAAAAGCTTCCTCCTTGATTTTCCTCCCCAACAAGGATGAGGAAGGAAAAACTGGGCAACGCCGGGTACTTAGCTAGTTGATTATAAAACCGCAACTGTGCAAGTTTTGTTTTTACACCGTGCACCTTATGATGAAAATAACATGTTCTCTTTATTCTGTAGGTCAATGTGATTTTTTTCTATTATTGCACTACTTTAACCCCTTCAGGACCAAGCCCATTTTGGCCTTAAGGACCAGAGCGTTTTTTGCAATTCTGACCACTGTCACTTTAAACATTAATAACTCTGGAATGCTTTTAGTTATCATTCTGATTCCGAGATTGTTTTTTCGTGACATATTCTACTTTAACATGGTGGTAAATTTTTGTGGTAACTTGCATCCTTTCCTTGTGAAAAATCCTAAAATTTTCTAACTTTGAAGCTCTCTGCTTGTAAGGAAAATGTATATTACAAATAAAAAATTTTTTTATTCACATATACAATATGTCTACTTTATGTTTGCATCATAAAAGTGACGGGTTTTTACTTTTGGAAGACACCAGAGGGCTTCAAAGTTCAGCAGCAATTTTCCAATTTTTCACAAAATTTTCAAACTCACTATTTTTCAGGGACCAGTTCAGGTTTGAAGTGGATTTGAAGGGTCTTCATATTAGAAATACCCCACAAAAGACCCCATTATAAAAACTGCACCCCCAAAGTATTCAAAATGACATTCAGTCATCATTTTAACCCTTTAGGTGTTTCACAGGAATAGAAGCAAAGTGAAGGAGAAAATTCACAATCTTCATTTTTTACACTCGCATGTTCTTGTAGACCCAATTTTTGAATTTTTACAAGAGGTAAAAGGAGAAAATGTATACTTATATTTGTAGCCCAATTTCTCCTGAGTAAGGACATACCTCATATGTCCATGTAAAGTGTTCGGCGGGCGCAGTAGAGGGCTCAGAAGGGAAAGAGCGACACGGGGATTTTGGAGAGTACGTTTTTCTGAAATGGTTTTTGGGGGGCATGTTGCATTTAAGAAGCCCCTATGGTGCCAGAACAGCAAAAAACCCTCAAATGGCATACCATTTTGGAAACTAGACCCCTTGAAGAACATAACAAGGAATAAAGTGAGCCTTAATACCCTACAGGTGTTTCACGACTTTTGCGTATGTAAAAAAAAAATTTTTTTTTCACTAACATTTGCGTTTCCCCCCCAAATTTCACATTTTTACAAGGGTTCATAGCAGGAAATACCCCCCAATATTTGTAACCCCTTCTCTTCTGAGTATGGAGGTACCCCATAAGTTGACCTGAAGTACACTACGGGCGAACTACAATGCTCAGAAGAGAAGGAGTCATATTTGGCTTTTTGAGAGCAAATTTTGCTCGGGGGGCATGTCGCATTTAGGAAGCCCCTATGGTGCCAGAACAGCAAAAAAAAAAACACATGGCCTACCATTTTGGAAACTAGACCCCTTGAGGAACGTAATAAGGAATAAAGTGAGCCTTAATACCCCACAGGTGTTTCACGACTTTTGCATATGTAAAAAAAAAAAAATATTTTCCACTAAAATGTGTGTTTCCCCCCAAATTTCACATTTTTGCAAGGGTTAATAGCAGAAAATACCCCCCAAAATTTGTAACCCCATCTCTTCTGAGTATGGAGGTACCCCATAAGTTGACCTGAAGTGCACTATGGGCGAACTACAATGCTCAGAAGAGGAGTCCTATTTGGCTTTTTGAGAGCAAATTTCGCTCGGGGAGCATGTCGCATTTAGGAAGCCCCTAAGGTGCCAGAACAGCAAAAAAAAAAAAAAAAAACACATGGCATACTATTTTGGAAACTAGACCCCTTGAGGAACGTAACAAGGGGTACAGTGAGCATTTGCCCCCCACTGGTGTCTGACAGATCTTTGGAACAGTGGGCTGTACAAGTTTTCATTTTCACGGACCACTGTTCCAAAGATCCGTCAGACACCTGTGGGGGGTAAATTCTCACTGCACCCCTCATTACATTCCGTGAGGGGTGTCGTTTCCGAAATGGGGTCACATGTGGGGTTTTTTTTTTTGCGTTTGTCAAAACCGCTGTAACAATCAGCCACCCCTGTGCAAATCACCTCAAATGTACATGGTGCACTCTCCCTGCTGGGCCTTGTTGTGCGCCCCCAGAGGACTTTACGCCCACATATGGGGTATCTTCATAGTCAGGAGAAACTGCATTACAAATTTTGGGGGGCTTTTTTCCCTTTTACCTCTTGTGAAAATGTAAAGTATAGGGCAACATCAGCATGTTAGTGTAAAAAATTTAATTTTTTTACACTAACATTCTGGTGTAGACCCCAACATTTCCTTTTCATGAAGGGTTAAAGAAAAAGCCCCCCAAACCTTGTAACGCAATTTCTCCCGAGTACGGCGATACCCATATATGGCCCTAAACTGTTGCCCTGAAATACGACAGAGCGCCATGTGCATTTGAGGCCTAAATTAGGGATTTGCATAGGGGTGGACATAGGGGTATTCTACGCCAGTGATTCCCAAACAGGGTGCCTCCAGCTGTTGCAAAACTCCCAGCATGCCTGGACAGTCAACGGCTGTCCGGCAATACTGGGAGTTGCTGTTTTTCAACAGCTGGAGGCTCTGCTTTGGAAACAGTGGTGTACCGGACGTTCTTATTGGGGGAGGGGGGCTGTGTAGGGGTATGTGTATATGTAGTGTTTTTAACTTTTTATTTTATTTTGTGTTGGTGTAGTGTAGTGTTTTTAGGGTACAGTCACATGGGCAGGGGATTACAGCGAGTTTCCCAGCGCAAAATTTGCTGCATCTCAAACTTGCAGCGAGAAACCCACTGTGAAACCCTCGTCCATGTGAATGTACCCTGTACATTCACAGGGGGGGGGGCGCACCAGCTGTTGCAAAACCACATCTCCCAGCATGCATGGTCTGTTAGTGCATGCTGGGAGTTATAGTTTTGCAACAGCTGGAGGCACACAGGTTAGGAAACACTGAGTTAGAAACAGACAATGTTTCCCAACCAGTGTGTCTCCAGTTGTTGCAAAACTACAACTCCCAGCATGCCCAGACAGCTGAAGGGCATGCTGGGAGTTGTAGTTCGGCAACATCTGAAGGGCCAGATGTTGCTGAACTAAAACTCCCAGCATGCCTGGACAGTCAGTGCATACTGGGAGTTGTAGTTTTGCAACAGCTGGAAGAGCACAGATTGGAGACCATTATACAATGGTCTCCAAACTGGGACCCTCCAGATGTTGCAAAACTACAACTCCCAGCATGCCCAAAGGCTGTCTAGGCATGCTGGGAGTTGTAGTTTTCAGACTCCTAGAAGCAGCAGTGAAGATCTTCACTGCTGCTTCTGAGGACCACATACTTACCTGCCGGTCCCGTCGCTGCTCGTCCACGTGGCCGGTCGCGCGCTGCTCCTCGGTCCCGCCGCTGGTTCGGGTAAGTCCGTCGGTCCCCACGTGTTCCCCCACCTATGCCGCGAGCCCCCGCAGCCATCGTCCCCCGTTCTGCCCGACTTCCAGGGGCGGGCAGTGCGGGGGATCTGAACTTTCACCCCAGGTCACTTTGATTGGTCCACAGGGACCAATCACAGTTATCGCTGACCAGGACCATCAATGGATGGTCCTGGGGGTGAAGCAGAAGTTGTCCCCTGCTGGAAACAGCGGGACTTCTGCTGGTTAACCCGTGCGATGCTGCGCATCGCCGGGTTAACTGAATGTCATTTATAAACGCCGGGATGCGCGAACGCACTGCACAACCCGGCGTTTATATATGACATTCTGCGGGAAGGCGTTAAGAAAAAGTTAAACTTTGTTTGACAAAGTAAGTATGATTCAAATTCTCCTCTTCTTACCCCTTTAACATTTTTATTTTTCCGTATATGGGGCTAATTTTTTGTGATGTGATGTTTAGTTTTTATCAGTACCATTTATTGTTTTGAAGGGACTTTTTGATCACTTTTTTCCTGATATATGATGTGACATTCAGACATTCAATGTTTACCAAGCGGGATCGTACACAGTATATTTTAACAGGTCAGACATTTACGCACGGCAATACCCCATGTTTTTTTATTTTGATGGGAAAAGGGTTGATTTTATTTTTTACTAGCTGAGTACCCGGCGTTGCCCGATTTTCCCTTCCTCATCCTTGTTGGGGAGGAAAATCAACAAAGGAGGAAGCTTTTGACTTCATATGCCATCCCCATATATTGTTGTCATATCATATAGGTACAGACACTATATTATGAACTACACTAACTTTACAGCCCCTGTAGCATAGTCAAATAAAAATCCTGGAATACCCCTTTAAATCACCTATCCTATGTTTGTTGTTGACATATAAGTAATATGTTTGTCAAGTTTCATGTTAATATCTTTAGCCGTTTGGACGTTAATGTAGAACATACATACACACTGAGTTTTATACATATATATATATATATATATATATATATATATATATATATATATATATATATATATAATGGGAGGGACTTTTATGTCATTTTAAAAACATTTTAATATTTTCTTATTTTACACTTTTTAAAAGGGGTACTCTGGGAAACTAAACTAAACCATAGCCCATCTTTTACCTCTCATCAACCTATTTAATTGTCTACATATCCTTCATTAGCTATATAGAGCAGTTTGTCCTGTTTGGTTGTCACTTACATGCATGAAGTGAGGGTATGACATCATCCAGCCATCCACTATGTCTCTGTCCAAATCCCTCTCTGAAAGCAGCCCCCACCCTTCTGAAAGAGACAGAACATGTGGTTTCTGCCCTGCACTGAGGAGTCATGCTCTCTTTAGTGCTGAGAGCTGGGAGGTGTGTGCAGTCTCAGCCAACCAGACACTGCATCTCTCTTTGCTGCTCAGAGCAAGACAGGGGTGTGGAAATTTGAAAAAAAAACAACTACTTTTCCAAGGGACTAAAGTGGAACACAATCTACTTGTCCCTCAAGAAAATCCACTTGTCCTGGTATTTTCAACCAAAATAGTACGATCCACCCCCACTAGACCACCAGGGATGGATATAAGTTCCCTTTAGACACTGCTGTCAACTTAGACAGCGGCGATCTAATGGTTTAATAGCAGCCACGGTGATCGCAGCATGCCAGGCTATTAGAGGTGGGAGAGCTGTAGCTTGCTCCTTTTACGCCCGAGGCAAGCCCCCCATCTGATCCCTATAACGCCAATTTCTCCATATACAGGGATGTATGAGGGTAATCTTATGTGCCGTGATCTGTAGTTTTTATCGGAACCATTTATTATCAGAACTTTTATTAGGAAAGGGGCGTATTCACATATATACGCACTTTTTAAAATATTTTAATCACTATTTTTTAGTCCTCATAGGGACTTATACAAGGAGTCTTTTGATTGGATAACAGTGAACGCCGCTGTGTTATGGGGCGGGTGTGTTCTGCTTCTCCAGTTCGTGTGGTACATTTTATTTACTCTAATTTATGTGTCAGAAAATGCTGGAAGTTGCATTTAGTTAGTAGATAACTACAACACCCAGCATGCCCTGATACAGCCTACGGTTCTGTGGGTGTTGCACTGTATAGTAGTATAGTTAAGGTTATTGTGTAACATGCTGGGAGTTGTAGTTTTGGTTTGCGTCAGCTGCAGAGCCATAGTCTGTGTCAAGGAATACTGGGAATTACAGTTGTGGTCGTGGCTCGAAGAGCCGTGAATGAATAACCTAAGGAGAAAACATGATTAGGATGACTTACCGACCTAACCTTGAATTCCTATGGAACCTGGAACATAAGAAGAAGTAAGGAAACAGCGGTTGAAGTGTGCCCAAAGTACCACGACCGTGGGTACGCCTATAGAGGGCAAAAGTCAGAAATAGGGTGCAACTTGATTTTATTTAGTTTACAGAGCCAGTATCTTAAATACATTTGCCATTTCCATTGAAGGGTCAGGCACATAACGGTCAAAGCAAGCAGAACTCCAACAACCCAGCTTCTTGATCACGTGAGTCTAGAAGCAGTCGAGGCCGCGCCAATTCTGAATGAGTGCCCTGTGATGCCTAAAGAGTCTTTACCCAACATGGTGATGAGTGACCGGACGTGTTTGATGAACTGTGATGACGTTAAAGCCTGGCCACCAAGAGGTAGAAGAGGACCGTCATAGAAAGCCATAGAAAGCGAGGTGAATGGCCGCTTTGATGACCGTACTTAGGTGGTAACCGAACGGGTGAGTGTCTAGCAGGGTGCACATGGCCCTGAAGAGGTCCCCGGTGACCGGTGCGCGGGAAGGTGACCTGTGAAGTGAAGAAAGTGACACACCTCTGAGAGCAGCCTTGATGGGACGTGCGGAAAGCAGTGACGGTGCATTAGGGTGCAACAAGGACCTGTGGTGCTGAAGACCCGTGAGGTGCAGCTTGATGGTATTGTGGGACAAGTGTAAGGAGGAGTGTCAAAAACCAATGAACGCTAGGGAAGAATGCACCGAGATTGTGGCAGGCAGACCTAAGTTGTTCATGAAGGTAGTGAAAGACGCCAGAGCAGAATCATAAGCCCGAATCGTGCTGGGTGCTAAGGAACCTCGGATTAGAGCGATAGCTACTGCTGAGTAGGTGGTTAGGCCGTCAGTTGCTGGAGCGGGGGGACCGTTCGATCTGCTCCTGGTAGTACCTGAAAGAACAGCCTCAGGTTAGCTCGGGACAATGCATCAGCTGCAACATTTAACCTGCCCTCAATATGTTCGACTGAGAAGTGGAAATTGTGCTCAAGTGCTAGCAACACGAACTTCCTGACAAAGCGCATGATGTGGGGGGACTTAGAGCACCCTTTGTTTAGTATATCGACCGTGGCCGTGTTGTCGCATATGAAGCGAACAGTCGTGTTACTCCAAGACCGTCCCCACACTGCAGCGGCCGCTACAATGGGATATCTCGAACAGTGCAGAGGTTTCCTTGAAACCGGGAATGTTGCCGATCTCTGGAGGCCAAGGACCTGCCAGCCACTGATTCTTGTGTATAGCTGCGAACCCGAGTGCAGAAGCATCAGACCGCACAATGGAGGACAGTTCTGATGCTCCAGGAGTAAAGACACCCCATTCCATTTGTCTAAAAACTGGTCCCACATAAGTAGATCTGCCATGGCTTCATTGTCAATGTGAATAGTCTGCCTCTGGCCAGAGACTGAGGGGAGAAGGTCCAGGAGCCTGGAAATGAATGCTCTCCCCTGAGGGATAATCCTCATAGCGAAAGCCATCATTCCCAGGAGGCTTTGAAGCTCGACCCTGGAGACCGTACGACACCTGGAGAGGCTGTGTAGTCGCTCCCGGATTCTGGCCAGTTTGTCCTGTGGTAGTCTCGCTTGCATGTTCCCGGTATCCAGGATGATACCCAAGAAGACAAGCTGGGTGGAGGGACCCTCTGTTTTGTGTGAAGCGACAGGGATACCAATCTCTTTGAACAAAGCCAGCAGTGAGGAAAGGTTACTTGGAGTATGTTTGGGGTGTTCAAGCAGCAAGAAATTGTCCAAGTAATGTATGGTGTGTTGGCAGTTGGTGACGTTTTGGAGTGCCCAGTGAAGGGCTGTGGCCAACTGATCGAAAAGCCACGGGCTACTCTTCGCGCCAAAAGTGAGTTTGGTGGTGAAGTAATATTTGTTTAGCCATTTAATGCCATACTACTGCCAGAGGTCTGGCCTAATAGGGAGTAATTTAAAAGCATCGATTATGTCTGCTTTTGACAACCAGGTGTTCCTCCCTAACTGCAGGATGATTTGTATGGCCTGGTCAATGGATGAATACTTCATTGAGAATTCCTCTGACGGAATTAAAGCATTGATGCTGGGTATGACAGACGAATAAGGAGCGGAGAGATCGTATATTAACCTCTTTTTATTATTGAACTTCCCGGTAGCGAGCCCCAGGGCTGACTCTCCAAGTGCAGAAAGGAGGCGTGTCAAAAGGACCGATCATGAATCCTTTTTCCAGCTCTGACATGATCAGACTGGACACCGCCTCTGTGTCAGCAAGGGCTGACACCAAATTGTGACATTAATAAGTACACTGTGGGAGGGCGACCAAGCCTGTGTGGAATCCGTCACAGAACCCAGCCACCAACCAACTGACCCAGTTGGGATCAGGGTGACAGGCGAGGACCCCGGCCAGGACCTGCACCTGGACCACGCCTAGTCACGCCTGAGAGCCATCGTGGAGCAGACTGAGCTGGGGTGAGCTCTGTAACAGGTGAGACATATGTGCAGGAGTCTGCAGTTGCTGTATTGACAGGAGGAGAGATTGAAGTTGTTGCAGATCGGGGATTTGCCCAGGAACTTCACCGGCCTGCCCAGCCTGTCTAGAGCGCCTTTGTTCCTCTGAGGAGCAGAGGCGTGGGAGCTGGGGCCCCTGCTGGAGCTAGGCTCCCCTGGGTCGCTGCTCCTAGGACACCAGTTGGCTGAGTGGGAGGTGAGTCCGCACACAGCGCAGGACGGAGCTTTCATGCCTGCGAAGTGATCTCTATAGAGCTCCGTATCAACAACCCCCCCAGTTAGTTATATAGTTGAATTCGGCGTAAGCTGCCGCTGCTTTGGCCGAGAAGGGTTTGTGGTAATCATAAAACGTAGTGCCCCCCGTATTTATGAGCCATCTGGATAACTCTGTGCAGATACAGGTCTAACTCGACCCTGCGGCTAGGGCTGACCGAGCAGATGACGTCCCTAAAGAGGCCGAATGCAAGGACAAATTCGGTGACGTTCAAGGACCTGTTGAGCCTGACGTCCTTGCTTTTGAATGTTACTGCCAGCTCACCACAGGCGACAGTCTTGGTGTCCTTGATGTCTGTCGTAGCGATTAGGAGGGACGCAAGGTTGACATCCTTGCCCTCTAGAATCTCTTTTTTAATGGGCGCCGGGATGAGATGCACTGGGGTGATGTTGGGTGGGAGTTGTGGCGTACCTGTAGGCGTAGCCTGTGAGGTAGAGGGAGCAGATTCGCTACTCTTGGAGGTGTCCATAAGGTCCAGTCTGGCCTGGAAGCCAGTGACTGACGCTAGGACGTCTGCCATCATAGTATGAAGCTGGGACAGCGAGGCGCTTGACGCCTGAGCCTGGACCGCTTCCTGACTGCCCCTGGGGGCTTGGTCGGCAGTGAGCAGGTTATACAGTTCGCCCTTCTTGGCAGAGGCTGGGAATGGGGTTTCACTTCGCCTTAACTCCTCCTCAAGGGTGCCGGTGGAGAAAAGAAAAATGACTGATGAATTTGCAACTAACTCAACTTCACCTAGCTACTAGACACGGGAACTGACCTGCTGCTGTCCTGAGCTGTAGGGACAACGCAACAGCCTTGGAGGGTGTGGGTGGCGAAGAGAGTAATTACTGTAGTGACTATGTATATGCCATTTGCGCTGAAGAAGAGTCAGAAACGGCACACGAAGAGGACCCCACTGAAGACGTGTCAGACAAAAGGTGATCCTCCGCCTAGTTTAATGACATGTTGCGCTGAATGAGTCAGGTACAACATGAGTGCCATGCCCCGACTGAAGCAGAGTCAGATCGAGAGCCGAGTGGCAGGTGTGTGTGAGGACGCGCGTGGCTGTGACGGAATGTCAGTAGCAGCGTCATGCGTGACATCGGGGAGTGGATGTCAGTGGATACCCGTGGATGTCAGAAACGCGGATCACGGGACGTGTGGGTTTGCACGTGTGTATGTGTATATAATATGTATTTCCCCCCCTCCTTTTTTTTTTTTTTTTTGTACCTCGAGCTGCAAGCTGAGAGGAAAACGTTTAGAAGGGAACCTAATCACCGACCACCAACTAGACAAACCTGAGGGGGGAAAGAAATCACAGAAATCACATTTTGGAAGCATAGTAGTGCGGTCTCCAGTAGCAACCGTGAAAATGGAAATTATGAGTGGTACAGTGTGAGAATGCAATTCTCTCCCTGCCTTGAGCTGAAGGGAGCCACTGGTGAGGTCTGGTAGCCATGGGAACTGAGCAACAACGTGGAGCATGCATGAGTCGTGGGCCCGTTGCTATGGAGACCATGGAGACCGGTGTTTTGAGTGGGTGTGAAGCCCTGCGCTCACTGAACTCACTGAGGCCCTGTGCAGGTGGCCCAGACGAGAAGTGGCACCCTGGATTTTTTATGTGCTGCCCCAGGAGAGTGCATGCATGCCTTTTCCCTCTTGTTTTATAGTCTTTTACATGCCCTGTCTCCCAGGGGAGACCCCCATATGCAGCAATACCCCAAAACAAAACAAAAACTCCTCCCCTTTATGTACATTATACATGTATATATCTATTTTTCCCTGGGCCCGGGGTGCATGCCCCGCCCACCGTGACTCCGGAGCCCCGCCCCTCCTGTCTCCCTGCCATGTCTAGGACACGCCGGGAGACCGGAGAGGGGAAGGAGCGTGAGGCCCAGCGGGACGGATACAATGATCGGCGCCCGTGTCGGCTTCCCCTTGGTGAGTGACGCCATCCGCTGGCGCCGCGAAACCCCGCCCCCCCCCAGCCACGCCGCCGACCGGAGCCAGCAAGCGGCGTGAGGGAACGGAGCAGCGGGACCAGCACGAGGACGTCTCCCCGCCCCGGGCCAGCGGCGCCACCAGGCCGTAGAAGAACAAGGTAGGGGCGGAGCCCTGTTGTTGACCGGGGAAACCCGGACTCCTGGGAGCGGCAGCAAAGCCGGCGGGAGGGCCCAGGAACGTGGGGGGAGGGCGGCCCTGGCGAGGAGAGCAGTACCCTGCCCCAGAACAACGTAGACAGGGAGCAGTGGGGTTGCATAAACAGGACACATAGAGGCCGGGAACCGGCGCTTACCTGAAAAACCTTGTAGAGGACGGGGGATAGGACCGACACAGAAACCACCAACTAACTCTCCAGGAACGTGAGACCTAATACAGTAGCCTACAAGAGAACTACTGCCAATGATACACACGCCCCTACCTGTGGGAGAGGTGTGGTTTTATACCCCACGCCACTCCCACAAATGCAGCCAATTAGGCTTTCAACTTAGTAACTACAACACCCAGCACGCCCTGATACAGCCTATGGTTGTGTGGGTGTTGCAGCATGTTGCACTGTATAGTAGTACAGTTAAGGTTATTGTGTAACATGCTGGGAGTTGTAGTTTTGGTTTGTGTCAGCTGCAGAGCCATAGTCTGTGTCAAGGAATACTGGGAATTACAGTTAGTAACTACAACACCCAGCATGCCCTGATGCAGCCTATAGCTCTGCAGCTGACCTGAACCAAAACTACAACTCCCAGCATGTTACACATTATAGTTCTACAGTTTAGGTTATGGTGCAACATGCTGGAAGTGGTAGTTTTGGTTCGGGCGTGTTTGCGTGCATCCGTGGGGCTCTTGGTCGGCGGGTGAGTATGAAGGGGCGGGATTCTGGCAGTGCAATTTAGTGCGGGTGGCCAGAAGCCACTAAAAATAAAAAATTACATAGCACAACTGGCAGCAGCACTTGTTAGTCCGCCCCTGTACAGAACATTCATACACCGGCCACTGCCCCCTATATTATACAGTATATACATACATCATACATAGACACAACATACTTATATACACTGGCCACTGCCCCCTATATTATACAGTATATACATACATCATACATACATCGGCCATTGCCCCCTATATTATACAGTATATACATACATAGACACATCATACATACATACATCGGCCATTGTCCCCTATATTATTACCCTATAGTAACTATAGAATACAGTACAGTACACCCTATAGTAGCTCTATAGAATACAGTACACCCTATAGTAGCTCTATAGAATACAGTACACCCTATAGTAGCTCTATAGAATACAGTACAGTACACCCTATAGTAGTTCTATAGAATACAGTACAGTACACCCTATAGTAGTTCTATAGAATACAGTACAGTGCACCCTAAAGTAGCTCTATAGAATACAGTACAGTACACCCTATAGTAGCTCTATAGAATACAGTACACCCTATAGTAGCTCTATAGAATACAGTACACCCTATAGTAGCTCTATAGAATACAGTACAGTACACCCTATAGTAGTTCTATAGAATACAGTACAGTACACCCTATAGTAGTTCTATAGAATACAGTACAGTGCACCCTAAAGTAGCTCTATATAATACAGTACAGTACACCCTAAAGTAGCTCTATAGAATACAGTACACCCTATAGTAGCTCTATAGAATAGAGTACAGTATACCCTATAGAATACAGTACACCCTATAGTAGCTCTATAGAATACAGTACAGTACACCCTATAGAATACAGTACAGTACACCCTAAAGTATCTCTACAGAATACAGTACACCCTATAGTAGCTCTATAAAATAGAGTACAGTATACCCTATAGAATACAGTACACCCTATAGTAGCTCTATAGAATACAGTACAGTACACCCTATAGAATACAGTACAGTGCACCCTATAGTAACTCTATAGAATACAGTACACCCTATAGTAGCTCTATAGAATACAGTACAGTGCACCCTATAGTAGCTCTATAGAATACAGTACACCCTATAGTAACTCTATAGAATACAGTACAGTACATCCTATAGTCGCTCTATAGAATACAGTACAGTGCACCCTTTAGTAACTCTATAGAATACAGTACAGTACACCCTATAGTAGCTCTATAGAATACAGTACAGTACACCCTATAGTAGCTCTATAGAATACAGTACAGTACACCCTATAGTAGCTCTATAGAATACAGTACAGTGCACCCTATAGTAGCTCTATAGAATACAGTACAGTACACCCTATAGTAGCTCTATAGAATACAGTACAGTACACCCTATAGTAACTCTATAGAATACAGTACACCCTATAGTAACTCTATAGAATACAGTACAGTACACCCTATAGTAGCTCTATAGAATACAGTACAGTGCACCCTATAGAATACAGTACAGTACACCCTATAGTAACTCTATAGAATACAGTACAGTACACCCTATAGTAGCTCTATAGAATACAGTACACCCTATAGTAGCTCTATAGAATACAGTACAGTGCACCCTATAGAATACAGTATAGTACACCCTATAGTAACTCTATAGAATACAGTACAGTACACCCTATAGTAGCTCTATAGAATACAGTACAGTGCACCCTATAGAATACAGTACAGTATACCCTATAGAATACAGTACAGTACACCCTATAGTAGCTCTATAGAATACAGTACAGTGCACCCTATAGAATACAGTACAGTACACCCTATAGTAACTCTATAGAATACAGTACAGTACACACTATAGTAGCTCTATAGAATACAGTACAGTGCACCCTATAGAATACAGTACAGTACACCCTATAGTAACTCTATAGAATACAGTACAGTACACACTATAGTAGCTCTATAGAATACAGTACAGTGCACCCTATAGAATACAGTACAGTACACACTATAGTAGCTCTATAGAATACAGTACAGTGCACCCTATAGAATACAGTACAGTACACCCTATAGTAACTCTATAGAATACAGTACAGTACACACTATAGTAGCTCTATAGAATACAGTACAGTACACACTATAGTAGCTCTATAGAATACAGTACAGTGCACCCTATAGAATACAGTACAGTACACACTATAGTAGCTCTATAGAATACAGTACAGTACACACTATAGTAGCTCTATAGAATACAGTACAGTGCACCCTATAGAATACAGTACAGTACACCCTATAGTAGCTCTATAGAATAGAGTACAGTATACCCTTTAGAATGCAGTACAGTACAGTATACACCCTATAGTATATACACCATATAGTAGCATTATAGTACATCACAAGTACTCCAGCTCGGTCCCGCCAGTTGCACAGGCAACAGCGCGCACCCGCCCTTCCAGGAGCGAGCACGCAGCCAGCACTCCAGCGCGGGAGGCAGTTGGGACTTCGTGTGACGTCACGGCGCACTCTTCGATACGCGATGCAGAGTAGGGGAGGCGGGGGACGAGAGCGGCTGCCAGGTGAGGATGTGGGCTCTGGGGTTACAAGTATTAGGGTGCTGCGGGCCGCCCCGGTGACACCGCAGACAACTCCGCCAGTTACTGTAGTAGGGGCCGTGGACACGGTTTGGCGGGATTTTTAAAAGTTTCAAGTTCTGTGAAAGTGCGAGTCGGAGGCGTCCTGTCACCGGTGCTTCAGCGTAACGGCGCCCGCAGCGCCCTCTGACCCCCGGAACGAGTTTCCGCACGGCCCCGGCAGTGCTCTGGTGTTTGTTGTGGTGACCGCACTAGCTGCGTGTTGTGCTATTTTATTGTTGTGGCTGTGTATAGTGCGCTCCTATGTGTGACTGCATTGCCGGGGAGTTCTACACAGTGATAACAATGTGTGACGTCACACTATGGCATGTAGCAGTGTTCCCCTACCTGTGGATCTCCAGTTGTTGCAAATCTAGAATTCCTTTCCATGCATGATGAGAGTTGTAGTTTCACAACAGGCGGAGAGCCATAGGTTGTGGGAACCCTGGGATAGAGTGACAGGATTCCACTTGTCATGTGCTGTCATTCTGATCAGGATGGATATAATTGCTTATAAAGTACATTAGGCATAGCTGTGGTGGTCAGCACAGGGGGCAGAACTACGAAGTATCCTACGTAGGCACACTACAGACCTGTTTACAGTGCATTTACATTGTGATTACAGTGCAGTTACATACAGTGCTTACAGGGCCATTCTCTCTTGTAGTTGTTTACTTTCCCTTTTCTTCATCTGGCCCATGCTGCCATGAAGACTTGATCTATCCAAGACTGGTCACTGTAGTGGTCAACACCCAGACATCTTTTGATCATCACGTTTCCAGTACCAACTATTCTCAATCCTCTACAGCAGTGGTCTTCAACCTGCGGCCCTCCAGATGTTGCAAAACTACAACTCCCAGCATGCCCGGACAGCCAACGGCTGTCCGAGCATGCTGGGAGTTGTAGTTTTGCAACATCTGGAGGTCCGCAGGTTGAAGACCACTGCTCTACAGTGTCATTAGTGTCCCCTCATCTTAAAATAAACAAACTGTTTTACTTACCGCTGCCTCAGTCTTTCTCTGCCGATCCCCAGTTCTGCCTCCGGTGTTCAGCAGTGAATGTCTTTGATTGGCGCTCCTGTGACCACCAAAGCCAATCTGCAGCCTTGGCAGACATGCTCCATACTCCTGAGTATGGAGCAAGACCTCTGAGGCCGCTCAGCATCACTGCTACTTATGTAACACCAAAGTCCCAACTGCAAACAGACCAGCGATCCATTATGGAGGTCAATAAATTATTATTTTTTTTTTAAAGAGGTGGACAAACCCCCCCTATTAGAAACTGCAAACAAAAACCTAGGTACCACCAAATTCTTAATTTCTATGGCAACCTGGCACATGGGATTTGTCAAGCCCTTCTCTACACTAACCTCCTATCCTGTACACTACAACATTTCCACGTAGAACATTCCAGGCTGATATACCACGTGCAGCAGGTGTCGGTGGACAGAGACTTAAGCACCTTCCCCTTTGAGGGCAATGCAATCGGTCCTGGGAAGGGAAGACTGGCATAAGAGCGAGATTGTGACATCATCCAACAACGTACTGTGCAGCCCCCAGTTGGAGTAGTCAGCCAGGAGCAGCAGCTAATAGCCTGCTGCATTGATAGCTACTGCTAGGCTATTAACCCTACTGTCTATAGCAGTGGTTCTCTGCCTTTTTTGCGACTGTTACCCCCAAAGGGATAAAGTATGTCCGCTGGTAATCCTCGCCCAGACAAAATAAGACATAAAATTACTTAATTTCATAATGGCCTGTGCTTACCTATCTAATGAGGTACTTAATCCCCTTTTGCCATTATTCCCCCTCCATCTTAATACCCTTGTGACATTATTCCCCCCTCCGATCCCCCTGGGCCAATATGAGATACATACAATTACACACTCCCTCCCTCTCTCCTACACTGCAGTGTTACTTAGTTTAACCCCTTAAGGATGCAGGGTTTTTCAGTTTTTGCACTTTCGTTTTTTCCTCCTTACCTTTTAAAAATCATAACCCTTTCAATTTTCCACCTAAAAATCCATATGAGGGCTTATTTTTTGCATCACCAATTCTACTTTGCAGTGACATTAGTCATTTTACCAAAAACTTCACGGCGAAACGGGAAAAAAGTTCATTGTGCGACAAAATCAACTTTTGGGGGCTTCCGTTTCTACGCAGTGCATATTTCTGTAAAAATGACACCTTATCATGATACCCTACTTATATAGGTTGGATATTGTCGTACTTCGGAAAAAAATCATAACTACATGCAGGAAAATTTATACATTTAAAAATGTCATCTTCTGACCCCTATAACTTTTTTATTTTTCCACGTTCAGGGCGGTATGAGGACTAATTTTTTTGCGCCGTGATCGGAAGTTTTTATCGGTACCCTTTTTGTTTTGATCAGACTTTTTGATCACTTTTTATTCATTTTTAATGGTATAAAAAGTGACCAAAAATAAGCTTTTTTGGACTTTAGAATTTTTTTACGTGTACGCCATTGACCGTGCGGTTTAATTAACGATATATTTTTTATAGTTCGGACATTTATGCACGCGGCGATACCACATATGTTTATTTTTATTTACACTGTTTTATTTTTTTTCATGGGAAAAGGGGTGATAACACTGCAAAAAAAAAAAGTTTAAAAAAAGTGTTAATAAAGGTCATTTAACCCCTTCCCTAATAAAAGTTTGAATCACCCCGATTCAAACTTTTATTAGGGAAGGGGTTAAATGACCTTTATTAACACTTTTTTTAAACTTTTTTTTTTGCAGTGTTATAGGTCCCATAGGGACCTATAACACTGCACACACTGATCTTTCATGCTGATCACTGGCGTGTGTTAACACGCCTGTGATCAGCATTATCGGCGCTTGACTGCTCCTGCCTGGATCTCAGGCACGGAGCAGTCATTCGTCGATCGGACACCGAGGAGGCAGGTTAGGGCCCTCCCGGTGTCCTGTAAACTGTTCGGGACGCCGCGATTTCACCACGGTGATCCTGAACAGCCCGACTGAGCAGCCGGGTTACTTTCACTTTCATTTCAGACGCGGCGGTCAGCTTTGATCGCCGCGTCTGAAGGGTTAATACAGGGCATCACCGCGATCGGTGATGTTCTGTATTAGCCACGGGTCCCGGCCGTTGATAGCCGCCGGGACCGACCCGATATGACGCGGGGACACCGCGTGACCCCACGGCATATCGCGGGAGCCGGCGGAGGACGTACATATACATCCTTCATCGTTAAGGGGTTAACATGTGTCTATCCCATTTGGCGGGAGTCGGAGGGCCGCACTGGCTCCCGTGTCCTGTCCCCGGTGGTGGCGGCTCCCGTGTCCTGTCCCCGGTGGTGGCGGCTCCCGTGTCCTGTCCCCGGTGGTGGCGGCTCCCGTGTCCTGTCCCCGGTGGTGGCGGCTCCTGTCCCCGGTGGTGGCGGCTCCTGTCCCCGGTGGTGGCGGCTCCTGTCCCCGGTGGTGGCGGCTCCTGTCCCCGGTGGTGGCGGCTCCTGTCCCCGGTGGTGGCGGCTCCTGTCCCCGGTGGTGGCGGCTCCTGTCCCCGGTGGTGGCGGCTCCTGTCCCCGGTGGTGGCGGCTCCTGTCCCCGGTGGTGGCGGCTCCTGTCCCCGGTGGTGGCGGCTCCTGTCCCCGGTGGTGGCGGCTCCCGGGTCCTGTCCCCGGTGGTGGCGGCTCCCGGGTCCTGTCCCCGGTGGTGGCGGCTCCCGGGTCTTGTCCCCGGAGGTGGCGGGTCCTGTCCCCGGCGGCTCCGGAATCCCAGCTGATTGACAGCATGCTCCTCTCAGCGCAGTGCGCCCAGGAAGAGCACACGGTAGATTCCTCCTGTGTTTGGATGTAGATGGATAGATAGATGGAGGGAGAAGTGGGGCCTTCTGGCTGTGCTGAGGGAGGACAGCCCTGGCTTCTTCCCTGTTGAGGCCTTTGTGAAGTGATCACACAGTGCAGCCTTACTGACTGTATCGGCACCCAGCTTTGACAGCGCCGATCTAAAGAGTTAATAGTCGGCCGAAAATAGCTATTTCGGCAAAATGCCGAAACAACAAAAAATGTGCCGATAATGACCACCTCCCCAGCCCGCCCACAGCACAAGTTACAAACACTGCCAGTGGCAGAGGCACTCGTGGGGGGTGCAGGGGTGGCCGGCCGCAACATCGGGGGGGGGGGGGGGGGGGGGGGGGGGTTGTGCTCTCCGGGATAGGATTAGGAATACTTCTTTTTATATGCCCGGGCCGGCTCCCGTGTGTGACTGCAGGCGGGGCCGACCAGAGCGTATAAAAACTAATACTGTGTACTAAAAACCAGGGGGCCTCCAGCTGTTGTGAAACTACAACTCCCAGCATGCCCGTACCGACAAAGTCTGTCCGGGCATGCTGGGAGTTGTAGTTTCACAACAGCTGGAGGCCCCCTGGTTATTAGTATACAGTATTAGTTTTTATATGCTCTGGTCGGCCCCACCTGCAGTCACACACGGGAGCCGGCCCGGGCATATAAAAAGAAGTATTCCTAATCCTATCCCGGACATCCCTTGTCCCGAAAAATCTTTTCGGGACATAAGGATGTCCGGCGGTCACTCACCATTCCCAGGCGTCCTCCTGCGATCATCCTTCGGTCCTTCGCTTCTCCGCCTCTATGGCCGTACGCACGGGACGTCACTGACGTCCCGTGCGTACAACCATAGAGACGCAGGAGGACCGCAGGATCGTCGCGGTAGAACGCACGCCGGCCGGCCGGGGCGTCATCTTCTTCAGTGTTCCGGTCACAGCTCCTCCGGTCCCGGCACCTACTGCTATGGTCCATAGGCCATAGCAGTAGATGTGACCCCGGGCCGGAGGAGCGGTGACCGGAACACTGTGGGGGCAGCAGTACAGACATACAGCCTCCAGCCATACACAGTATATGACTGGAAGCTGTATGTCTGTGGGGTGGGGGAACTGCTGACCTAATGTGGGGGGGAGCTGCCTACAAATGTGGGGGGAGCTGCCTAATATTGTGGGGGGGGGGGGAGCTGCCTAATATTGTGGGGGGGGGGGGAGCTGCCTAATATTGTGGGGGGGGGGGGGAGCTGCCTAATATTGTGGGGGGGGGGGGGAGCTGCCTAATATTGTGGGGGGGGGGGAGCTGCCTAATATTGTGGGGGGGGGGGGGGGAGCTGCCTAATATTGTGGGGGGGGGGGAGCTGCCTGATATTGTGGGGGGGGGGGGAGCTGCCTAATGTTGTGGGGGGGAGCTCCCTAATATTGTGGGGGGGGGAGCTGCCTAATATTGTGGGGGGGGGGGAGCTGCCTAATATTGTGGGGGGGGGAGCTGCCTAATATTGTTGGGGGGGAGCTGCCTAATATTGGGGGGGGGGGAGCTGCCTAATATTGGGGGGGGGGGAGCTGCCTAATATTTTGTGGGGGGGGGGAGCTGCCTAATATTGGGGGGGGGGGGAGCTGCCTAATATTTTGTGGGGGGGGGAAGCGGCCTAATATTGTGGGGGGGAGCGACCTAATATTGTGGGGGGGAGCGGCCTAATATTGTGGGGGGAGCTGCCTAATATTGTTGGGGGGAGCTGCCTAATATTGTTGGGGGGAGCTGCCTAATATTGTTGGGGGGAGCTGCCTAATATTGTTGGGGGGAGCTGCCTGATATTGTGGGGGGGGGGGGGGGGGCTGCCTGATATTGTGGGGGGGGGGGGGGGAGCTGCCTGATATTGTGGGGGGGGGAGATGCCTGATATTGTGGGGGGGGGAGCTGCCTGATATTGTGGGGGGGGAGGGGGGCTGCCTGATAGTGGGGGGGGAGGGGGGCTGCCTGATATTGTGGGGGGAGGGGGGCTGCCTAATATTGTTGGGGGGAGCTGCCTAATATTGTGGGGGGAGCTGCCTAATATTGTGGGGGGGAGCTGCCTAATATTGTGGGGGAAATGCTGACCTAATTTGGGAACCTGCCTACTGTTGTGGGGGAGCTGCCTACTATTGTGGGGGAGCTGCCTACTATTGTGGCTCCTGCTGTGTCCTGCGTTAGGCTGTGTGCAATGACGAGTGACGCAACGTCACTGTCAGTGCGCACAGTGACAGCTCAGGAGGACGCCACCAGAGCCAGATGTAGAGTAGACACCGGGCCCCGGCAACAGGTAATTATAAAACCGGGGAGGGGGGAGGCAATGGGGCCGGGTCAGTGCGGTGGGGGGTGCGACGCTGTAATGTGGGGTGGTAGGGGGCGTGGAGCGGCGCGGGGGGGGGGGGGGATGGCGGTGGCGTTTGATGACTTTAACCTGCATAAATTAGTTCAGCTTTCAGGTGCTCCGGTGGGCTGGAAAAGGGGGATACAGTCCTAGGAGAGTCTCCAGCCCACCGGAGCACCTGAAAGCTGAACTCATTTATGCAGGCTGAAGTCAGCAAACGCGGAGCCAAGAAGTTTGTGACAAATTGGATTACTATAAGTTCGCTCATCTCTAGTGGGGAAAACGTGCTTTGAAATTTTTTTTTTTTTTTTAAAGTGCTTCATGTTTATTTTTCAACGTAGAAACGAGTTCAGCATTGAAATTTCCATTAAAATAAATAAAAATAATTGAATTTCAAATATCTTGCAACGATGGCTAACTTTGTAATATGCATGTACATTGATTACCTTTGCTCCAGGGATCACCTCCTTGTTAGCCTGCTCCACCTTCCTGTATTGGAGAAATACTAAGTCATCAAAATTACTGTTGACCCCCACTGAAGCTAAAGTGGTGGCCCTTTTGTGACAATATATGTCACAATCTGTCATCATCTATGTAGGTTTGGCCGTTATCTTCTCCCTTTCTCTTGTCAGCCAGCCTATAGAAAAATTACTAATATATAATAGGTATACTCAGCCTGGATTTGCTCAGTAAGCCATACACCCCTAAATATAAAATATGCAGCAAAATACGGTACGTGTGACCCTACCCGAACTTGTCTCAACTGAAAAAGACTTGTCCACAAGCCCTATGAGAGCCTTTGGATGTAAAAGTGAGGGTTCCTTAATAGTAGCCCAAGGATGTGGAATTCCTATCGCCCGACGCCCGGGACATGCAGTTCCGGGCGCATGAATTTTTCCGGCCCTTATCCCTGCTTCGGGTAAGCAGGGCCGGACCTGACAAGCGTGGCGTTGCTCAGCAGTCTGTATAGAGCGGGCTCCCGACTCCTGCCCGCTCCATACTATGCAGCCTTCAGCTGTTCTCAGTGGCCGCTGTGAGGTAGAAATTTGCGACTCGTGCAGACTTGCGACCGCTCCTCCCCGAAGTTCCACCTCACACCGCTGCTAATAGCCAGCATGCGGCGATCGTCGTGGCTATTAACCCTTTAGATCGCCGCTGTCAAAGCTGACAGCGGTGTCTAAAGGGACATGTAAATGCTCGCTAGTGGGGTGGATCGCCCCCCCCCCCTGCAGCGCAATTGCGCGCTTACCTCTGCTTCCCTGCTGTCCTGTGGCTCTGTCATTGATAGATCCTGGCTGGACTAGGCTCTATCAATGGAGTTCAATAGAACTCTATTGATCTGTATAAGGAATCTAATGATTCCTCCTAAAAGTCCAATAAAGTGTAAAAAAAAAATAAAAAATAAAAAAAAACAACAAAAAAAACTAAGTTTTAATAAGTTTAAAAGACACACATTAACCCCTTCCATGTTAAAAGTTCAAATCCTCCCCTTTTTCCTTTATAAAATCATGTAAACATAATAATAATAAAAAACATATTTAGTATCGCTGCATGCGTAATTGTACGAACTATTAAAATATATTATTATGTATCCCATACTGTAAATGACGTAAATGTAAAGAAAGATACCAAACCACAGAATTACAATTTTTATAATATCCCAGAAAAAAAAGTTAAAAAGTCAGATCAATACCAAAATGGTACCGAAACAAAGAACAGATTATGGCGCAAAAAATGAGCCCTCATACAGCCTGGTATGCGATTTTTTTTTTTTAATTAGTAAAACATGACGGAAACTATACAAATCTGAGATTGGTCTAATCAGGCCAGCCTAAAGTATAAAAACAACATGTTAGCTCAACCACAAGGTAAATGGCATAGAAAAGAAAACCACCAAATTTGCTAAATTATGTTTTACTATTTCAATTTCACTTCACCGATTACATATATATTTTTGGGTTCGGAGAATGTTATTGAAAAATTAAAAGGTATCCTTATAGTAGGTAGTTATGGCTATTATATGGCGAGGAGGAAAAATGAGAGTGTAAAAGCGAAAATTGGCCCGGACCAGTGGATCGTCATGAGGGACAAGTAGATTTTGCTCCATTTTAGTCGTGTGGACAAGTAGTTTTTTAAAATAAAATTTCCACACCCCTGTAGCCAGTTGTTCTCACTTTGAGGCAAAGCAAGGTCTCAAAGGCAATGTATTACATGATCGCCCATCATTTCAAGATTTACTTTGAGAAAGTTAAGAGACGTTTTATTCAGGGCTGTTACTGTTACTGCATAAGGGCTTAGTGCATACAGCAGCTGCAGCAAGGCAACATGGTCTCAAGCTCAGGGCTAAGATAGATTATCTGTCTATATTTCCATACATTATCATTAAAATTGTATTTGTCATATTTCCTACTACTATTTTTCTCTGTAAAGCACACAATTTTCATGGATGTATAGTATTTTCCTTCAAGTCCTTAATAAATATATGTCTAGTGTTCAGAATTTGTTGTAAAATTTTGAAACTGTGGTTGTTTTATTTTTTTTCAGGAACCACAATGCAGGACAACATCAAATTTGCTTCAGCTGGTGATGATATTAAAATATGGGATTCCTCATCCATGACTGTGGTGGAGCAATTCAATCCACACAGTACTACACATCCTGTATCGTCTCTGTGTTGGACTAGTAACAGTATCCTTTGACAGGTGTTCACTACCTTCTGCTTAGACTTATTTTTCCAAAGTTATAAATGTTGCATTATTCGGGGTAATCTTTTTTTAAAATTTTTTTATTAATACAACATTAAAGGTCCTGCAATTTACTTTATTCGGTGTTTACATAAAGGTTTTCATGCTTTTTGACTGATTTTGACTGCTTGAGATGTACATGTTTTCTGGAATATTCAACTGATTCAATTTTGTTTTTTATTTAGTTTTTCTTTTTAGGCAGGTATCAAACACTTACCGAAAACCTAGCTAAAACCTTCATGTGTAAATAACATGCCAAGTTGTGGCAGCCACATTTACTGGCAAAATTTTGATTTTGTTCATGTTCGGCTGCCACAACATGTTGCTTTACCTTTAAATAGACTTATATCTAGTTAAGGGGGTGTCTGGTTCTTCAGTCTGTCAGGGGTGGTTGCTATAGGTCCTTATGTGTCACCAATACAGTATATGGGTGTCAAGAATAGGCACATGTCTGTGGTTTGTTAGTGAGATAACTGTCAATTTATAAACAGTCTATGAGCTGGGCTCCAGTAGATTTTTGCATAGTGTGAAAAGGTAGAGAAGGTTTCCGGCTCTATCCCTGGTCTGGATCCCAAGCAAGGAGAAGGTGTGGACCTCACCCAGAACAATGAAAATGAAGAAAGCAAACTCCAGCTCGGCTCAGGTAAATGCGGCTTTATTCACATCAACGAGGCAACAGGTACAGAGAGGAAGTGACGCGTTTCGGCCAGGTGCTGGCCTTAGTTGTACGACTAAGGCCAGCACCTGGCCAAAACGCGTCACTTCCTCTCTGTACCTGTTGCCTCGTTGATGTGAATAAAGCCGCATTTACCTGAGCCGAGCTGGAGTTTGCTTTCTTCATTTTCATTTTTGCATAGTGGTAAAGGTAAAATGTTGTGGTTTTTTAATTTATTATTGCCATAAAATTGACATGCATACTTGTCTAGCCTGTGGACTCTAGAAAAGGAACAAGGACCAAACTGAGAGCACTAAAAGTGGTACAGTAGTTTTTACCTCTAGTATTCCATTTGCAATTTTTATAAACAGTAAGATTTTTTTTACAATGTTTATGCTACTTAAAAGGGTATTCTATCCATTAAAAGGGATCTCCGGTGGAAAACATTTTTTTAAATCAACTGGTGGCAGAAAGTTAAACAGATTTGTAAATTACTTCTATTAACAAATCTTAATCCTTCCAGTACTTATCAGCTGCTGTATAATATAGAGGAAGTTCATTTATTTTTGTATTTCTATGATCTGTCCACGGTTTTCTCTGCTGACACCTCTGTTCATGTCAGGAACTGTCCAGAGCAGGAGAGGTTTGCTAAGGGGATTTGCTCCTGCTCTGGACAGTTCCTGACATGGACGGAGGTGTCAGCAGAGAGCACTGTGGACAGACAGAAAAGAAATACAAAAAGACATGAACTTCCTCTGTGTTATACAGCAGCAGCTAAGTACTGGAAGGATTAAGATTTTTAAATAAAAGTAATTTACAAATGTTTCTTTCTGGAACCAGTTGATTTAAAAAAAATGTTTTGGTGTGGGTATGCATGACCTACTCTTTTCTGATTTGTGACTCGGAATTGTGTTGTCAAGTTTGTGTCAGACAAGAAGTCAGACCACCCATTTTTTTTCTCCGCCGAACTCTGGTAATAATCCATATCCCTGGCGGACCCCATGCAAGTCAGTGGGATCTGTCAGGACCTCCTGGTGTCAGTTGTGCTCTGAGGCATTCTGGGTCCATTCGGCACAAATGACGTAAAAAATAAAAATAAAAAAAAGAGCAAAATGGCCCCAGAATAGGCTCAATTCCAGCATGAACTTATGCTTGCTTGAATTTTGCCTGAGTTGCAACAAATCTTTGTTTTTGAACATAAACTTACAGTAGACATTTACAGCCTGTGAGGTACTATGGAGTTGTAGTTTTGCAAAAGTTTACGATCCATCGGTTGGGAGGGACCGCTGCTTATATGTTATATAGAAGGTCTTACATACCATTAGATAGAGCAGGAATAGATGTTGAGTGAAATTCGGCCACATTTCTAAGGTACACACAGTTTGTAGATTGATCTGTTTGCCTATATGTGTTCCTGTTTATGCTTTAAGTAAGACAGTGTTAAATGGATTCTGCACACAGTGCAGTGTCATCCCTGCATTAATGAGTCACTGATGGAAAAGAAGTCAACTTCTATTAGGCCGATGGACCATTTCTGTCTGGAAAACACATTTGTTTCCTTTCTTTGGTTTCTGGTATAGGCTAATAGAACAATTACACATCAGGACTTTGTTTTCCCCCTAACACTATGCAGTAACGATTTAAAGGAGAACTGTGGCGCAACATTTTTCACTTCTCCTGTGCTCAGGCTGCAAAAAAAAAAAAAAAAAAACTTTAACTAATCTTCTTACATTCCCCCGTTGCGCTGATATCAGCATCCCGTTCCTCCGGTGCTGGTCAGCTTACTTCTTCTTGGGCTCGGTGACTCATACTGCACTAAGCGTATCGCCGGACGTATCGATGTCCCGTCTCGCCCGGTGATAGGCTCAGCGCACTGTCCTATAAAGAGCATGTACCAAGAAAAAAGAAATACACCATGCAGCGCACACCCATTAATATTTTATTTGTAATTAAATATTCTTGATTATATCAAATCCAATATTCATTAGACCGTACACTTAGAAAGCACAAAGGCCACCACACAAGGGGGGGGGGGGTCCTAGAGACCCCTCCCAGGGCACATGCTCTATCCCAGCATGTAAATAGCACTGACCCTAACAGCCTTACAAGTAAAGCAATAATTCATGTATACACTTCCCTCAGAACAGTCATAGATATACAACCTGAATAGCAATAACCAATATACTAGAGAGGTAAGGCTGAGGACAGCAGATGGAAGATAATCCAGGCAGGTGCCCCCTAGACCCCACGCGTTACGTCGCCTGTCTGCAACTTCCTCAGGGGTGTTGTGGCATGTTTTCTACTCTACATCTTGTATACACAGTCTAATTAAACAGATAATTGTCAGGAGGGGGTACCTGGTGGACCGTACTGCGACTCGCACATACATGCTATGAATCCGACAGGTGCCTGGTTGTACTTCCGGGTAATCGGAGGTTCACATCAGTTCAAGCATATCGCGGTATACACTATTCAAGATAGACCAACATCTGCACTTGCGCACTAGTTTCTGCCTGCGCACTAATATCCATGCGATCTGCTCCTTCACATCGTTTTCATCGTAGCCATCACTTTACTTGCCACTCTACTTCCTGTGTAGTCATCTATTCATCCACTCCTCCATATAGGACAAATGCATTAATCACAATGCTCATTTTATGAAGTACGATACTATTATAGATGTCTATAATACACTGCTCAAAAAAATAAAGGGAACACTAAGATAACACATCCTAGATCTGAATGAATGAACTAATCGTATGAAATACTTTCGTCTTTACATAGATGAATGTGCTGACAACAAAATCATACAAAAATTATCAATGGAAATCAAATTTATCGACCCATGGAGGTCTGGATATGGAGTCACATTCAAAATCAAAGTGGAAAACCACACTACAGGCTGATCAAACTTTCATGTAATGTCTTTAAAACAAGTCAAAATGAGGCTCAGTAGTGTGTGTGTTGCCTCCACGTGCCCGTATGACCTCTCTACAAAGCCTGGGCATGCTCCTGATGAGGGGTGCCACCTCCTCCTATCCCCTGCCATTGGTTGGTTAGGACTGACCGACCAATGGCAGTTGAGGGGGGGGGGTTCAAGTTGAAATCCCCGCTTTGCCTGGCCCTGGATGTCTGGGCAGAGCGGGGGAAAGATGGCGGTGGGTGCCAGAGCTGTGAGGGGTCGGCGATTGCAGCGGGACCGGTAGCTGGCAGCAGCAGGATCGGCGGCAGTAAGGAGGTGGCGGTGGAGGCAGCAGTGAAGATCAGTGGTAAGGGATCTTCACTGCTGCCTTCCAGGAGTTGCCAAACTACAACTCCTAGCATGCACAGACTGCCAAAGACTCTCTGGGCATGCTGGGATTTGTAGTTTTGCGACATTTGGAGGGCCACAGTTTGGAGAGCACTATACAGTGGTGCCCAAACTGTAGCGCTCCAAGCATGCCCAGACTGCCCAGGCATGCTGGGAGTTGTAGTTTCAGCAATTTGTGGCCCTTCAGATGTTGCCGAACTACAACTCCCAGCTATGCCTGGGTAGTCTGATCATGCTTGGAGTTGTAGTTTTGCAACATCTGTAGGGCTACAGTTTGGACACCAGTACTCAGTGGTCTCCAAACTGTTCTCCTCCAGTTGTTGCATAACTACAACTCCCAACATGCCCTTCGGCTGTCTGGACATTCTGGGAGCTGTAGTTCTGCAACAACTGGAGGCACACTGGTTGGGAAACATTGTCTGTTTCCTAACTTAGTGTTTCCCAACCCGTGTGCTTCCAGCTGTTGCAAAACTATAACTCCCAGCATGCACTAATAGACCAAGCATGCTGGGAGTTGTAGTTTTGCAACAGTTGGAGGCACACAGGTTGAGAAACACTGAGTTAAATAACAAACTCTGTGTTTTGCAACCAGTGGGCCTCCATATGTTGCATAACTTTAACCCACAGCATGCACGGACAGCCAAAGGGCATGCTTGGAGTGTTAGCAGTATGCCTCCAGCTGTTGAATAACTACAAGTCCCAGCATGCCCTTCAACTGTCACTGCATGCTGAGAGTTGTAGTTCTTGCAACTGCTGAAGGCACACTGGTTGCGAAACACAGTTTGTTACCTAACTCAGTGTTTCGCAACCAGTGTGCCTCCAGCTGTTGTAAACTACAACTCCCAGCATGCCCATGTCCGTACATGCTTGGAGTTGTACTTTTGCAACAGCTGGAGGCACACTGCTTGCAAAACTTTGAGTTCAGTAGCAAACTCTGTGTTTTGCAACTAGTGTGCCTCCAGCTGTTGCATAACTACAACATCCCAGCATGCACAAACAGCCAAAGGGCATGCTGGGAGTTGTACAGGCTACATTCACAAGGGCAGAGGTTTACAGTGAGTTTCTGGCTGCAAGTTTGATAGGCAGTAAATTTTCCGCTGCAGCGCAATCTCCTAGCGGGAAACTCGCTGTGAACCCGTCCGTGTGAATGTACCCTAAAAACACTATACTACACTACACCTACACAAAATAAAAAGTAAAACACTACAAATACACACCCCTACACATTTACCCCAATAAAAATTAGAAACATCTGGTATGGCACTGTTTCTAAAACGGAGCCTGCAGCTGTTACAAAACAACTCCCAGTGTTGCCGGACAGCCACTGACTGTCAAGTCATGCTGGGAGTTTTGCAACAGCTGGAGGCACCCTGTTTGGGAAACACTGCCATAGGGTAATTTTGGAATCTCAGGCAAGTGTAATTCTTGTACTCCTCTGTGCTCTGTCCTGTCTGATAGGACTCCTCTGTGTTCTCTCCTGTCTGAAAGGACTCCTCTGTGCTCTCTCCTGTCTACTCCTCTGTGCTCTCTCCTGTCTACTCCTCTGTGCTCTCTCCTGTCTACTCCTCTGTGCTCTCTCCTGTCTACTCCTCTGTGCTCTCTCCTGTCTACTCCTCTGTGCTCTCTCCTGTCTACTCCTCTGTGCTCTCTCCTGTCTACTCCTCTGTGCTCTCTCCTGTCTACTCCTCTGTGCTCTCTCCTGTCTACTCCTCTGTGCTCTCTCCTGTCTACTCCTCTGTGCTCTCTCCTGTCTACTCCTCTGTGCTCTCTCCTGTCTACTCCTCTGTGCTCTCTCCTGTCTACTCCTCTGTGCTCTCTCCTGTCTACTCCTCTGTGCTCTCTCCTGTCTACTCCTCTGTGCTCTCTCCTGTCTACTCCTCTGTGCTCTCTCCTGTCTACTCCTCTGTGCTCTCTCCTGTCTACTCCTCTGTGCTCTCTCCTGTCTACTCCTCTGTGCTCTCTCCTGTCTACTCCTCTGTGCTCTCTCCTGTCTACTCCTCTGTGCTCTCTCCTGTCTACTCCTCTGTGCTCTCTCCTGTCTACTCCTCTGTGCTCTCTCCTGTCTACTCCTCTGTGCTCTCTCCTGTCTACTCCTCTGTGCTCTCTCCTGTCTACTCCTCTGTGCTCTCTCCTGTCTACTCCTCTGTGCTCTCTCCTGTCTACTCCTCTGTGCTCTCTCCTGTCTACTCCTCTGTGCTCTCTCCTGTCTACTCCTCTGTGCTCTCTCCTGTCTACTCCTCTGTGCTCTCTCCTGTCTACTCCTCTGTGCTCTCTCCTGTCTGATAGCACTTCTCTGTGCTCTCTTCCGTCTGATAGCACTTCTCCGTGCTCTCTTCCGTCTGATAGCACTTCTCCGTGCTCTCTTCCGTCTGATAGCACTTCTCCGTGCTCTCTTCCGTCTGATAGCACTTCTCCGTGCTCTCTCCTGTCTGATAGGACTCCTCTGTGCTCTCTCCTGTCTGATAGCACTCCTCTTTGATGTCTGATAGCACTCCTCTTTGATGTCTGATAGCACTCCTCTGTGCTCTCTCCTGTCTGATAGCACTCCTCTTTGATGTCTGATAGCACTCCTCTTTGATGTCTGATAGCACTCCTCTGTGCTCTCTCCTGTCTGATAGCACTCTTCTTTGCTCTCTCCTGTCTGATAGGACTCCTTTGTGCTCTCTCCTGTCTGATAGCACTCCTCTGTGCTCTCTCCTTTCTGATAGCACTCCACTGTGCTCTCTCCTGTCTGATAGCACTCATCTGTGCTCTCTCATGTCTGATAGCACTCATCTGTGCTCTCTCATGTCTGATAACACTCATCTGTGCTCTGTCCTGTCTGATAGGACTCCTCTGTGCTCTCCTGTCCTGTCAGACAGGAGAGAGCTCAGAGGTGTACTGTCAGACATGAGAGAGCAGAGAGACGTGCTAGCCCACTCTCACTTACTGGGCTTTGTACTTGCCTGAGCTTCAGCTTGGACAAAACCAAAGTTTTGGAATCTGACAGTGCTCATTTAAATGTCAAGTGTCATAGCAAGGGGTCTGAATACTTAAAGGGGTACTCCGCCCCTAGATATCTTATCTCCTATCCAAAGGATAGGGGATAAGATGTCAGATCACCACGGTCACGCTGCTTGGGAGCCCCGGGAACTCCGCTGCGGCACCTCACTATCATTACAGTACAGAGCGAGTTCGCTCTGCACGTAATGACGGGCGATACGGGGGACGGAGCATCGTTACATCACTGCCCCGCCCCTTGTGATGTCACGACCCGCCCCTTTCAATACAAGTCTATGGGAGGGGGCGTGGCGGTCGTCACGCCTCCTGCCATAGACTTGCATTAAGGGGACGGGCCGTGATGTTACGAGGGGCGGAGCCATGACATCACGCTGTTCCGTCCCCTGTATCGCCCGTCATTACCCACAGAGTGAACTCGCTCTATGCTGTAATGATAGCGGGGTGCCACTGCGGGGATCCCGGGGGTCCCCAGCAGCGGGACCGTGGCGATCTGACATCTTATCTCCTATCCTTTGGATAGGGGATAAGATGTCTAGAGGCAGAGTACCCCTTTAATGTGCATACACTACTTTTGTTTTTACTTTTTAATTAATTTGCAAATATTTCAAAAATTCTGTTTTCACATTCTCTTTATGAGGTATTGAGTGCTTAATGAAGGATTTTTTTTTTATGGGATATTGGTGATAAAATAGATTTTTGAACACTTTTTCTTGAATATATCCTAAAACAAGTTTGGTGTATTTCCCAGGTTCCAACACTGTGGTAGCCTTTGCTTTGAACTTCAATCAAAGTAAATCTTTAAGATCACGAGTACTGAGGCAATAGTAAGTTAGCAAATTCTATTTTTTGCTACTTAGAGGTCTTGGCCATTTCAGAGATTATCTAGCCTGTCGTCAGCTTTTCATTCTTTGTACTTGAACTTAAAACTGACCTTTGTTGATAGAAATCCAGGTTAATACTAGCATTCCTCCTTTGCACTGTCTGTAACAAATTCCGTAGATTGTATTGTTTGGTCCCTAACTATAAGTTCAGATCATTTTCTGGTCACTGCTTCTGGCAGTGGTGATAAAATTGTTGTTTCAAGTTGTAAGTCCAAACCTGTTCCTCTTCTGGAGTTAGCAGAGGGGGTAAGTAAATTTGAATTTTTCTTTTTCCTTTTGTGTTCATGCACAGAAAGTTACTGGTAAAACATTGGGTGGTTGATGTTTTCTACCATTTAAGTTTTTTTTTAAGGTGATCAAAGTAACCATGAATTCAGGTTTACTTATACAGTGAAACCTTTTCCAAAGACCACCTGTTTAAGACTGCCCACATACTTAAAGGGTTACTAAGGCCTTAGACTTTTTTTTTTTTTTAAATCATGTGCAGGTTGCCTGCATTAAACCCTCCCCTGGTGACTCCGATATCGTTGCTCTGTCCACGACTATGGTACTCTTCTTGGTTGCTAGAAGTCAACTTATTGCTGGCTGAAGTAATGTACCCCTCGGCCAGTGATAGGCTAAGTAGCAGTCTGATGTATCGAGTCCCAGCATCGATCTTCCTGGTACCAGGGTCTTTCAAGTTATGCTGCTGCTCAGCCAATCACAGAGCATCGATTATTTTTATTTTTAAATCAACTGGTGCCAGAAAGTTAAACAGATTTGTAAATTACTTCTATTAAAAATCTTAATCCTTCCTGTACTTATTAGCTGCTGAATACTACAGCGGAAATTCTTTTCTTTTTGAAACACAGAACTGTCTGCTGACATCACAAGCACAGTGCTCTCTGCTGACATCTCTGTCCATTTTATGAACTGTCCAGAACAGCATATGTTTGCTATGGGGATTTCCTTTTACCCTGGATAGTTCCTAAAATGGACAGATATGTCAGCAGAGAGCACTGTGCTCGTGATATCAGCAGACAGCTCTGTGTTTCAAACGGAAAAGAATTTCCACTGTAGTATTCAGCATTTAAAAAAAAAAAAAAGTTTTTCACCGGAGTACCCCTTTAAGTAAAGTTTTGTTGTTTAAATGCAGGCAGCCTGGGCACAATTTGAAAAAAATATTATGGCTGGAGTACCACTTTAAGCCAGATTCTTTTGTTAACATACTTTTAACTACCATTACTTTTCCCTAGTAGACAATCTTAGGTGGTCATTTCAAAGAGGTTTCACTGTATTTTACTGCAGGTGTACATCAAAGTCTTGTTCATGCTTAAAGGGGTACTCCGGTGCTTAGACATCTTATCCCCTATCCAAAGGATAGGGGATAAGATGCCTGACCGCGGGAGTCCCACCGTGATCTTGCACGCGGCACCCCGTTTGTAATCGGTCCCCGGAGCTTGTTTGCTCCAGGTCTGATTACGTTCGATCACAGGGCGGGCGGCGTGTGACGTCACGCCTGCGCCTCCGTGTGACGTCACTCTCCGCCCCTCAATGCAAGCCTACGGGAGGGGGCGTGATAGCTGTCATTCAGGAATTGAAAAACAGAGAGAATTTCTTTTAAAGACTTCTTCCCGTCTGTCTCAAGGTTGGGTGTGGTTCTGCAGCTAAGTTCTATTGAAGTCAATGAAGCCAAGTTTTAATACCACACCACAAGTGGAAACATACAGGGAGCGGTCTTTGAAAGACATTAGGCCTGTTTTTTGAATCCTGGATAACCCCTTTAATGTATGTGCCCTTTCAGTTCTTGGGTAAGAAATACTTGGTTTAATGTAGTAGAAGGGTTAGGGCCAATGAACAGTGAAGAATTTCTGAGCAGAATTTCACTTGGAAATTCCAGTGCAGCAGAGTCCCATTGCTGTCAATGGGATTCCACTGCACATTGCACACTACAGAATAATAGCAGCGGAGCTTACCACCACTGAAATTCCTCCCCTGAAAGAATGAACATTTATCATAGCATAGGAAAAACATGGTAATGACTAGAGAGTGGGTTTAGGGGCTTAAGCATGAAATTCTCTTGAACTACTCTATGTATGAGAATATGTCTGGCACTATGTTATTCTGCCCTCAGGACAGGGTTTATGCTACCCTTGAAAGAGGTTTTGCAGGCACAAAAGGATTCTAATTGAAAAACTGCTCAGGTTTTCCCAGTGCCTGCTCTCTTGCTTCCTGTAAGGTTTTGTTTAAGCATGCAGTTCCTGCCCAAATCTCAGGAACCAGGAAGCAAAAGAGAGCAGCGGAGGGTCTGGATGCAGACAGAACGGCATTGTAAGGGAGTATAGCAGCTTTTTTATTTTTACAGCAGCCTGCAGCATTTTTTTTTTTTTTCATCCAATTTCAAGAGTCCGAACTATAAAATTTGAATTTCTCTATCGGCTCCATTGGGGGACACAGACCGTGGGTGTATGCTGCTGTCTTTAGGAGGTATGACACTATGGCAACAAAGAAGTCTGCTCCTCCCAGCAGGATATACCCGCCTCCAGGCCCTGAGGTAATCAGTTTTAAGCTTAGTGTCTAAGGAGGTGGACATGGTCTGGAGTTCTCTGCAGACCAGGTCTTATGTTTTTTTATTTTCCTAGATTTAGGGATGTGTTAGATTTTTTATTCCATTTTCTTTCCTGTTTTCAGGTGGGGACTCAGGAACTGAGGCTCACTGTTTCCCCATTGCGAGTAAGAGGGCGCAGACATTGCGTATGTGCGCTGTTCACCCCCCTCTCTCCAACGGTCAGCGCCTGGGTTTGTACCTCATGGGTCCGGGTCACCCTATCTCCCTGCTCGCCTCGCTCGCACATGGTATCCCGGCATGATGCAGGTGATAAAAGCTGGCTGAAGACTTCATAAGGTAAGTTCTTCTGACTGAGGTGAGTATATTTCCCTTTCTCCTTAGGTGCAGATTTGCAACATCTGGAGACCCTCAGTTTTTGGCCCACCTTTCTCATGGGTCTAATGGGGTCCTTTATTACTGGGGTGAGCAGTGGCAGTTGGGATGGGGCACAACTTTCTACACTTTATTCTTATATATATATATATATGTGTGTGTGTGTGTGGAACGACTGTTTTTTTACATTGAAGCGGCTGACAGCCGCGGCGTTCTTCTATGCGGGAGCTCTGAGCGCCGGCTTACTTTCACTTTCAGCAGCGGCTGCTGCTGGCGTCGTCTAGTTCGCTCAATTCACCGCGAGCGCCCGCGAGCGGGCGCCATTACGGGACTTCTTGTTAATACATAGGCGGCTTGGTGCGCTTTAGCTCCGCCCACCCAGGGCCGCCAAAGCTTCTCTGGGCGCGAACTGTCCACCAATCGGCGCTGTGTGCGCGATTATGGTGACAGGGGCCAATCAGCGGTGCCCCCTGCTCCTAACATGCCCCTCCCTTGCTATTTTCCGGCATTTCTCCTCTCTGACAGCCTGGAGACCACAACGGGTTCAGTCCCGGGGTGGGACAGAGTGTTACAATGTTGTGGTTTAATTTTTAAAATAGGTCCATTGTGGTCTATGGGGACCTCAAGGCATGTGAAACAGTAAGATAAGCAGACTGTATCAGCAACACAGTGAAATGGAACGCAGTCTTGGGTGAGAGAGGCCCAGAACAGCCTCCCTCTAAACAGTTAACTGGAGTGTTAGTCACTCCTTTACTCTGTTAATACTGTAATTCTAAACTGTCTAGTTCTGCTGAACCACTTGTTCTGCCTGCTCCACTGCTCCCCCAGACCCCCCCTGCTACTCTACCCCGGTTGTTGTTCCAGACCCGGTGGGTTTGGCCACCCCTCCAGCCTGGGTTCCCTCCCTCTCCCAGTCTATATCCGACTTGGCTCAGGTCTCCCGTTATGTGGTGACTGCCTCTCTACACCGGCTCTCCGGAGGGTCCTGCTCTCCCCCTATTCTGACGCTCTCGCAGCATCATAGGGATGTGTCATCTGACTCATCCCCCGAGTCATCTGGCAGGCATGGGTGCTCCCCTCGCAGGCATCGCCCCGTTACTCCGACCTGTAGCAAGCGTCGCTCCTCTAGATTTTTCTGTGTTCTGCTTCCATGCGCAGCCACTGTGCTGCCTGATCCACAAGCTACCTGGTAGCCACCGTCCCTTCATGTGGCTTTAAGCCTGGAATGCGGACGCCACCTTCAGAAAGTGAGGCGACGGGTGGAAAAAGAGTTCTTTATTACCTCTGGTAAGACTCACAGAACCGCTTTCCATCGTAAGTTCACCTTCCGGTTCTGCGGATCTTTGGTACCAACAAAGGGTCCAGCCAGGCGCCTTCATGGGAAGAGGGCTCCTCTTTCCGATCCCATTCCTCCCGGAGGTCGGCTATCCATTCCGGATGTTTGGCGGCCCCATCAGGCACCCGTAGGCCTTCCTCGGCCTGAAGGGTCGCCCCCACCCGCCGACTTCTCTCGGGTGTTTGGTCGCCTCTTACCCTCCGGGATGCCTGGACATGCAGCTTCAGGGGAAAGTTTTCAAGGTTTATGCCAACCTCTCTGTGGTCTCCAAGAAAGGCGTTTCTGTTCGCCCAGTCTTGGTTCTCGAGTATCTCAGCCAGCATCTTGAGTTCCCATCCCGAATGGAGTCTCTCCGTTCGGTGCTGGCGTCCATGGTTCAAGGGGAGTTTTCGTTCCTCGGTGGACATCAAGGATGCCTGCCTCCACTTCTCATTGTTTCCCGGTCATCAGCGGTACCTCCGCTCTGCAGTTCCGGACGGTCATTTTCTATTGTGGCTATCCATTTCGGTCTGGCCACTTCTCCGCGGACCTTTACCAAAGTCCTGGCGCCTGTGATAGCCTTTTTACGGACAACAGTTTTTTTCCGTGATTCCTTATTTGGACTATCTCCTGATCTGAGCTCCAGCCAGGACCCAGATCCTGGAGAGTCTTAGTCTCAACCTCCAGACCTTGTCTCACTTCGGTTGGAGGGTCATTTGGGACAAGCCAAACCGCTCTCCTGGGGCTCCAGTTCGATGCGGCCTCTGCCTGCTTTAGACTCCGCCGACTCTTTTCAAGAGTCTGATGACTTCGACTCTCTGCTCCAGTTTCCATTTGCTTTTGCATGGATGTCCTTGGTCGATTGGCGGCGGCCGTGGAGGCCGTGCCATTTGCCCAGTTTTCATCACCGACCTCTTCAACTGGTGATTTTCTTACGGTGTGACAGGTCTCCATTGTCTCTCGGACGCAATATCGTTCTCTCTAGTCAGTCTTGTCGGTCCCTTCTATGGTGGCTTTGTTTTTCCCCCTAACTTTTTTTGGGGGTGTTCCTTCCTGTCCATCCCTGCCAGTCTGTCAGGCTGGGGAGGTGTTTTCAGGGACTGCCCGGTCTGGGGTCTTGGCCCACCGAGAAGCTTTTTCCCCTTCAACATTTTGGGGCCTAGGGCAATTCCTTCTTTGCTTGCTTCTTGGGAATTTCCCTCCTGGGTGGAACTCTGGTTTCCGGCCATCTCGGTTATCTTCAGTCTGGCCGTCCCTGGGATGTGATCTTCTCGGCCGGTCCTCAGTCGTCCAAGGCCACTGGTCCCTACATCCAGGGGTGTTTGCTGTGATCTGCAACCCCTGGGGCGCTCCAGGCGTGGACCTCTGCTTGTTCCGCCACAACCGAAGCGTTCCTCTCTCTTGGTCGAGCCTTGCCCTACCTTGTCTATTTGGTGGTTGGGCTTTGCCCTACCTTATCTGTTTCCTACCTTTCTTCTCTTTTCGGGGTCCTGAGGAAACTCTCAGTGGGTCTTTTCCGCCATTCTAGTGGCCCAGCCTGGGCCCGGCGGGCGTGGTATGTCGTCATGGTCAGGCTCATGAACGACTTAACGTTGAGCCTTCCCTATTGTCCAGACCTCCTATCTCAGGTCTCCTGTGCCACCCCTATTACCGTCTCTGCGTTGACGGCGTGACGGTCGAGACCGCGGTTTTGATAGCCGCGGTTTCTCTTCCCAAGTCATTCGCACCATGCTCAGGGCTCGTAAGTCCTCCTCAGCAAAAATTTACCACCGTACCTGGCGGTCTTAATTTAGTTGGTGTGAAGCTCGGGTCTTGTGTCCTGTTACCTTTTCGGTTTCCCGTCTTCTCTCTTTCTTGCAGTCGGGATTGGAACTGGGGTTGTCTCTCAGTTCCCTTAAGGGTCAAGTTCCGGCCCTTTCTATTCCTTTCCAGTGTCCTCTGGCTTCTAATTCTCATGTCCGGACCTTCCTTCAAGGAGTGGCGCATGCTGCCCCTCCTCATCGGTCACCTTCTCCCCCTTGGGACTTGAATCTGGTTCTGGGGGTACTCCAAGGTGAACCTTTTGAACCCCTTGGAGAGGTGTCCCTGGGCCTCCTTTCTTGGAAAGTGGCGTTTTCTTGTTGTTATCACCTCCATTCGGAGAGTGTCTGAATTGGCAGCTCTCTCCTGCCGTTCTCCATTTCTGGTGCTTCACCAGGACAAGGTTGTCTTCCGGCCAGATCCTTCCTTTTTGCCTAAGGTAGTTTCGGCCTTTCATCTCAATGAGGACATTGTTCTTCCGTACTTTTGTCCTGCTCCTTCTCATTCTAGGGAGCATTTACTCCACAAACTAGATGTGATTTGGGCTGTTAGGTCTTACCTCTCTATCTCTTCTTCGTTTCGTCAGTGCGATTCCTTTTTCGTCCTTACGGAAGGTCGTCGTAAGGGACAACCTGCTTCCAAGGCTACCACTTCTCGGTGGATCCGGTCTGCCATTTCGGAAGCCTATCGCTGTAGGGGGAAGATTCCTCCCTTCAGGGTTGTGGCTCATTCTACCCGTTTCTGTTGGGGCATCCCGGGCTCTCCAGAACAAAGGCTTGGCCTCGCAGATTTGCGAGGCGGCAACTTGGTCATTTTTGCACACTTTCTCGAGTTTCTACCGAGTTCATACCTTCGCATCGGCTGATGCTAGACTGGGCCGTAAACTGCTGCAAGCGGCAGTGGAACAGCTGTCTGCCTAACTATTTGCCCACCCAAGGGACGGCTTTGGTACGTCCCACGGTCTGTGTCCCCCAATGGAGCCGATAGAGAAAAGGAGATTTTTTAACACTTACCGTAAAATCTCTTTCTCGAAGGATCCATTGGGGGACACAGCTACCGTACTTTTGGGTTTCTCTTTGGTTCTCTGTCCGAGGGTGTGTTCAGTTATATCTTTTCTTCTGGTTCTCGAACAGTTTGTGTTTTTTCCTTGACCTGTCGGTCCTCTCCTATTGCTCTGGTACTAAAACTGATTACCTCAGGGCCTGGAGGCGGGTATATCCTGCTGGGAGGAGCCGACTTCTTTGTTGCCATAGTGTCATACCTCATAGAGACAGCAGCATACACCCACGGTCTGTGTCCCCCAATGGATCCTTCGAGAAAGAGATTTTACGGTAAGTGTTAAAAAATCTCCTTTTTTAACCTGTTGAATTAGCCGTATTGAGGGTTTGTCTTTTGTGGGACAAGTTGCATTGTTCAGTTATTTTTCATGAACATATTTGTGTCATATATGCAATAGTCTTAAGATTGTAAAGCACATGTCACATTGAAAATACAGTCCAGTCTGCAGACATCTTATAGAGCAGGAGAAGCTGGGCATACTGATATAGAGTTTGTGGGAACAGTTACAGGAAATCTTTGCTTGTTCTGGGCTAAACAGTCAAGTGAATGGTTCTACTGAATGGCTAATAGCTCTTTATATGTACACTTATACACAGATGGATGTCAATTGCTGAGAAGGACCGCCCACATGACTACTAGTCCAGAATGATCAGAAATTAACATGAATAAATGACAAGTAATCATGGAACTTTTTCACAAAGCTACAGTATATATAAATCTGCTCAGCTCCTCCTGCTCCATAACATGATGCCTGCAGATTGGACTGCATATTTATAGTGACAAGTTCTCTTTAATATTATATCACTGCATTGTATGTATGACACACAAATGTTTTCAGATCTTTAAATTCTTGTTGAAAACAGTCAAGGTTGTTGTTAACAGCAAGAGCTCCTTGCCCCTAAGTTGGCACATATTTACAACATACTCCAATGGAGGCCTTTTTGCGTGGAATGGGTGTCCTTAGATGATCTGGTCTGTTGGCTAGTGTTTCTCTTGCTGGGTTTGTCCCTGTTTTATGTGTTTTTTGTGTCTCCCTTTCGTTCTTCTATATTGCTTTGTGCCTGTTCTGTGTCAGCTTCATTGTGCTGTGGCTCCTTTTTTTCACGTTCTTTCTTATTTTCTTTTTCTACGCCCTGTATGTTGATTTCCTGCTCCTAAGGCTGCTTTCACACTATGAGCATTCATCCGTTAATAAATGTCCGTTTTCTCTGTAAAAACGGATGTTTAATAACGGATGAAATAAAGGGTGCTAACAGCTGAATAAATATTCATCCGTTACCCTTATCCCTCATGTATGGCCAAACACCTCTGCCTACAGACTCCCACAGCCGGGACTACTACTGCTCCCATCATGGAACAGACTTGTTTCCATGATGGGAGTAGAAATTCCCTGGCTGCAGGAGTCTGCAGACAGCTGGGGAGGCTACATTAGTGCTTGTACTACTACCCCATCATGGAACAGACTCTGTTCCATGATGGGGGTTGTAGTACAGGGGCTGAGGGATTGATCGCACCGGGTTTCACTTCTGAGACCCGATGCGATCAAAAGTTATTAAGCAGGGGAGCGGGCGGCATGCTCCGCAACCCTGCGATGTATCAGTGTGTTTTAACTTTCATTTTTGAATCCCCGGTGGGAATCCCTGAATGGCCGATCAGGGCTCTCAGCGAGTGATTGAAAAATGAACTTTGAGAGTAGCAGGGGCCAAAGAGCACTGTGGGGGGCAAGATATATAGCGCTGCAAAGGGGGGGTGGCAGACATATAGCCTATATATCTAGCCTCCCAGTAGCGCATTAGATATGACCCCCGCCTGCGTATTAAATATTTACCCGCTGGCGCATTAAATATATACCCCCCCGCCGGCGCATTAAATATATACCCCCGCAGAGGTATATGAAAAGTATTTCTATTAGCAGCACATAGAGCCGGGAGCCGACTCTATGCGCTGCTAATAGAAATACTTTTCATTCATACGGCGGTAGGGGCATGTGTATATAGAAGAGCTGTGGGGGGTAGACATATAGCGTTTATCTGCCCCCCCCAGTGCTTCTACATACATATACCCCTGCTGCCATATGAATGAAAGGTATTTCTATTAGCAGCGCATAGTGTCGGCTCCCGGCACTATACGCTGCTAAGAGAAATACTTTTCATTCATATGGCGGCAGGGGCATGTGTATAAAGAAGAGCTGTGGGGGGCAGACATATAGTGTTATCTGCCCCCCCCCCCCCCCCCCCCCCCCCCCCCCCCCCCCAGTGCTTCTACATACATATACCTCTGCTGCTATATGAATGAAAAGTATTTCTATAGCTGCGCATAGTGCCGGCTCCCGGCTCTATGCGCTGCTAATAGAGATACTTTTCATTCATACGGCGGCAGGGGTATATGTCTATAGAAGAGCTGTGGGGGACACACATATAGGGTTATCTGCCCCCCCCCCCAGTGCTTCTACATACATATACCTCTGCTGCCATATGAATGAAAGGTATTTCTATTAGCAGCGCATAGTGCCGGGAGCCGACAATATGCACTGCTAATAGAAATACTTTTCATTCATTACGGCGGTAGGGGCATATGTATATAGAAGAGCTGCGAGGGCACATATATATAATGCGCTGCGGGGGGGTATATATTTAATGCGCAGGCGGGGGTCATACCTAATGCGCTGGCTGCGGGGGGGCTAGATATATAGGCTATATGTCTGCCCCCCCCCCTCTGCAGCACTATATATCTTGCCTCCAACAGTGCTCTTTGGCCCCTGCTACTCTCAAAGTTCATTTTTCAATCTCTCGCTGAGAGCCCTGATCGGCCATTCAGGGCTCCCCGCAGGGGATTCAAAATTGAAAGTTAAAACACACTGATACCAGGGGTGTGGAAATTTTATAAAAAACTACTTGTCCACGGGACTAAAATGGAGCAAAGTCTACTTGTCCCTCATGACGATCCACTTGTCCGGGCCAATTTTCGCTTTTACGCATTCATTTTTTCCTCCTCGCCCTATAATAGCCATAACTACCTAATATAAGGATACCTTTTAATTTTTCAATAACATATTCTCTGAACCAAAAAAAATATATATATATTTGGGGAAGTGAAATTGAAATAGTAAAAGATAATTTTGCAGATTTGGTGGTTTTCTTTTCTACGCCATTTACCTTGTGGTTGAGCTAACATGTTAGTTTTCTACTTTAGGCTGCCTGATTACAGCGATACCAGATTTGTATAGTTTACGTCATGTTTTACTAATTCTGAACGTTTTCTAATTTTTTTAATTGCCATTTTTTAACCCCTGTAGCTTTATTTTTTTTCCGCATACCAGGCTGTATGAGGGCTCATTTTTTGCGCCATAATCTGTTTTTGTATCGGTACCATTTTGGTATTGATCTGACTTTTTAATCGCTTTTTAACTTTTTTTTATGGGATATTATAAAAATTGCAAATCTGTGGTTTGGTATTTTTTTACATTTACCGTACGGGATACATAATATTATATTTTAATAGGTTGTACAATTACGCACAAAGCGATACCAAATATGTTTAATTTGTATTATGTTTATATGTTTTTATAAAGGAAAAGGGGGTGATTTGAACTTTTAACATGGAAGGGGTTTATGCAGCGGTCTTAAAACTGTGGCCCTCCAGATGTTGCAAAACTACAACTCCCAGCATGCCCGGACAGCCAACGGCTGTCCCTGGCATGCTGGGAATTGTAGTTTTGTAACATCTGGAGGGGCGCAGTTTGAAGACCACTAGGTTAATGTGTCTTTCAAACTTTTATTAAAACTTTTTTATTTATTTTTTTACACTTTATTAGACTTATGAGGAATCATTAGATTCCTCAGACAGATGAATAGATTCTATTGAACTCTATTAATCTGTGTACTCTGTGATCCATTGATAGAGCCTGGTCCAGCCAGGCTCTATCAATGACAGAGCCGGGACAGCAGAGAACAGAGGTAAGGTCTTCCGGCTACCTCTATAGTTGATCGCCCCCCTGCGATCCACCCCACTAGCCAACCAGGGAGCATTCGCATCTCCCTTTAGACACCGCTGTCAGCTTTGACAGCGGCGATCTAAAGGGTTAATAGCCAGCCGCGGCGATCGCCGCATGCTGGCTATTAGCCGCGGCCCCCGGCTACTGAGAACAGCCGGGGGCTGCAGAGTATGGAGCGGGCAGGAATCCCGAGCCCGCTCCATACATACTGCAGAGCGCCGCATGCATCTCCCCGTGCAGACGTGCCCTCCTCCTCCCCTCAGCTCTCCGAAGCTACAGCTGGGGAGAGTGAAGGCAGAGGACGCAGGTCTGCACGGGGAGCAAGAAGCCACGCCCCCTCATCTCCCCCCCGCACGTCTGCAGGGCAGGGGAGAGAAGACAAATACACAGCTTCTCATCTCCCCTGCTCTGCTTACGAGGATACAGGTTTTTATTGTCGGAGGCGGCAGAGTATGGAGCGGGCAGGAGTCGGCAGCCAGCTCCATACAGACTGCAGATCGCCACCGCACTTGTCAGGTCCGGCCCTGCTTGCCCGAAACCGGGCTAAGGGCCGGACAAATTCACCTGCCCGGCGCCCAAAACTGCTAGTCCCGGGAGTCGGGCGATAGGAATTCCACATCCCTGGATACATCGCAGGGTTGCGGAGCATGCCGCCCGCTCCCCTGCTTAATAACTTTTGATCGCATCGGGTCTCAGAAGTGAAACCTGGTCAATCCCTCAGCCCCTGTACTACAACCCCCATCATAGAACAGAGTCTGTTCCATGATGGGGGTTGTAGTACAAACACTAATCTAGCCTCCCCAGCTGTCTGCAGACTCCCGCAGCTGGGGAATTACTACTCCCATCATGGAAACAAGTCTGTTCCATGATGGGAGCAGTAGTCCACCCTCAGCACTGCAAGAGTCTGCTGATGTCACCTCTTCTGAGCATGCTCAGAAGTTATAACGGATATAATAAACTGTGTGCAAACGGATGACATAAAGGCTCATCCGTTAGCCATAGACTTCAATGTTAAAAATAACAGCCGTTAATTTACCCGTTTCTTGTGACGGAAGAAAAATTAGTGCATGTGCCGTTATTTCTTCAGTCACAACTAACGGCCGTTATTCATGACGGACTATAATGGGTCATAAAGGATAATCAAAAAATCCCATAGACTTTAATGGGATTCTTTAACGGCCGTTTACCAGGGCTTTTCTAACGGACGTTTGTAACGGATGAATTTTTATAGTTTGAAAGCAGCCTAACATGTTTTATAAGGCTCATCATTTTACTTCTTGGCGGCTGCTTTATATGGTATAACACTGTGCTGTAGTTTCTTTGTTCTATGAGCTGGGGGGGAGGTATTGTTTGTGGGCGGGTTGGATGGCTGTTTTGGTTTGTCAATGTGTTTTTTCCATTTTGTATGCAAAAAAAGCTTTAATAAAACTTTCTGATTAAAAAAAAAAATAAAAAAATGCGAAATGCAGTGGGATGGGTCATTTTTTTCTACAGGATTTTTTTTTATAGTTTAACAAAATGTTGCTCAATACTGTATGTAGTTTTATTTTATTTTTTCAGTTTGTAATCTATTAGAATGTGTTAAAATGTGATGTTACTTAATGGAAATGTTAACATTTTTCAATTACTAGAAAAAGCAGACATGTGTGAATCTCAACTCCAGTTCCCAGTATGTGGTCAGTGGAGGCCTCGATAACACTGTGAACATCTGGGATTTAAAATCTAAAAGACTACACCGCTCTTTGAAGGTAAGAAGTTTTTCCTTATTTTTGGTCTAAGCTATAGTCGATTGCACAGCCTGCAGTTGTGATTTAGTAAAAAGTAACACTACATGTCACAGAACTTTCCTTTTTTCTCTCACTTTTAGGATCACAAAGATGAGATAACTTCAGTTACGTTTAATGGGAATGACAACTATATTGCCTCAGGCTCTATGAGTGGTGAAATAATATTGTATAATGTTACTACCAATGTATCCAGTGCACCTTTTGGTCATGGCAGCAGTCAGGTATTTGAAATATTGTAATTGTTTGTGTGGCTTCTTTAAAGGAAACATGTCTCTTGTTTCATGCTGGCATGGGCAGCATGAATAATACAGGCAGTGGTATGCTGCAACTACAATTCACTCCTACACTTGGGCTTTTCTGAGAAATTATAGTTTAAAAAAGCCAATGGGACCCAGATTACCCATGTTCTGGCTTTTTTTTTTTTTTTTAACTATAATTTCTCTGAAATGCTGAAGTGTTTCAGAGTAAATCATATTTTCTTGGCATACTGCTATCTGTATCTGTTTGATGTTGCCTGTAGTTTGGACAGCATAAAACAGGTTCCAAGATCATCTTTTATTAAAAGCAATGTTTGTTTTTTTCTTTAGCCTATTCGACATTTGAGATACTCTAATGTAAAGAAATTTCTACTTGGTGCAGCATCAGATAGTGGCAGCGTGACACTGTGGGATGCCCACAGCCAGAGTCCAGTACATATGTTTGAAAGCACTCACAAGGCCCCAGCATCAGGAATCTGTTTCTCTCCAGTAAATGACCTGTTGCTTGTGACCATTGGATTAGATAAAAGAGTTATTTGTTACGATGTGTCAAGCAAAATGTAAGTATTTGAGTTTTTTTCATGTTTTTTTTCATCCATGTGTGTATATATACACATATATACAGTGCATAGTGAAAGTATTCGGCCCCCATAAACTTTTCGACCTTTTGCCACATTTCAGGCTTCAAACATAAAGATATATAACTGTTATTTTTTGTGAAGAATCAACAACAAGTGGGACACAATCATGAAGTGCAAGGAAATTTATTGGATATTTCAAACTTTGTTAACAAATAAAAAACGGAAAAATTGGGCGTGCAAAATTATTCAGCCCCTTTACTTTCAGTGCAGTAAACTCTATCCAGAAGTTCAGTGAGGATCTCTGAATGATCCAATGTTGACCTAAATGACTAATGATGATTAATAGAATCCACCTGTGTGTAATCAAGTCTCTGTATAAATGCACCTGCACTGTGATAGTCCCAGAGGTCCGTTTAAAGCGCAGAGAGCATCATGAAGAACAAGGAACACACCAGGCAGGTCCGAGATACTGTTGTGGAGAAGTTTAAAGCTGGATTTGGATACAAAAAGATTTTCCAAGCTTTAAACATCCCAAGGAGCACTGTGCAAGCGATAAAATTGAAATGGAAGGAGTATCAGACCACTGCAAATCTACGAAGACCTGGCCGCCCCTCTAAACTTTCAGCTCATACAAGGAGAAGACTGATCAGAGATACAGCAAAGAGGCCCATGATCACTCTGGATGAACTGCAGAGCTCTACAGCTGAGGTGGGAGACTCTGTCCATAGGACAACAATCAGTCGTATTTTGCACAAATCTGGCCTTTATGGAATAGTGGCAAGAAGAAAGCCATTTCTTAAAGATATCCATAAAAAGTGTAGTTTAAAGTTTGCCTCAAGCCACCTGGGAGACACAGCAAACATGTGGAAGAAGGTGCTCTGGTCAGATGAAACAAAATTCGATCTTTTTGACAACAATGCAAAACGTTATGTTTGGTGTAAAAGCAACACAGCTCAATACCCTGAACACACCATCCCCACTGTCAAACATGATGGTGGCAGCATCATGGTTTGGGCCTGCTTTTCTTCAGCAGGGACAGGGAAGATGGTTCAAATTGATGGGAAGATGGATGGAGCCAAATACAGGACCATTCTGGAAGAAAACCTGATGGAGTCTGCAAAAGACCTGAGACTGGGACGGAGATTTGTCAAGACAATGATCCAAAACATAAAGCTAAATCTACAATGGAATGGTTCACAAATAAACCTATCCAGGTGTTAGAATGGCCAAGTCAAAGTCCAGACCTGAATCCAATCGAGAATCTGTGGAAAGAACTGAAAACTGCTGTTCACAAACGCTCTCCATCCAACCTCACTGAGCTTCAGCTGTTTTGCAAGGAGGAATGGGCAAAAATGTCAGTCTCTCGATGTGCAAAACTGATAGAGACATACCCCAAGTTACTTACAGCTGTAATTGCAGCAAAATGTGGCGCTACAAAGTATTAACTTAAGGAGGCTGAATTATTTTGCACGCCCAAATTTTTCAGTTTTTTATTTGTTAAAAAAGTTTGAAATATTCAATAAATTTCGTTCCACTTCATGATTGTGTCCCACTTGTTGTTGTTTCTTCACAAAAAATTACAGTTTTATATCTTTATGTTTGAAGCCTGAAATGTGGCAAAAGGTTGAAAAGTTCAAGGGGGCCGAATACTTTCACTATGCAAATAAATATAAAGTGCTGGCGCTAAATTAGGTAACTTATTGCAAGTGGTATAAATAAAGTGGCTAGTTGCAAATATATCAGATAAAAATGACTAATTGCAATGGGAATTGAATAAATGATCAGTATTTTATTAATGTGCAATTATTTACATAAAAATTATAAAAATCTGGGCTGGTCAACTGTTGCCCGAAGTGATCTATAAAGTGCTGGGTGCTTGCATGTATGGAAGGAACTTGTTCAAATGATCCTCCGCTGGAGTGGAGATATGAGTTCTTTTTGTCCTCTATGTATAAATAGTTTGGGCTCGGCAGCATCTGGAGGACTGTCAGAGTAACAGCCAAGGAAGCATCGGTCTTCTACTCAAACATCAATCAATAAGACGAGCAATATCCACGGTGCTGGCGGCTGTCACCGACCAGAAATACCGTGCCGAAGGCGATGACCCAGCAGAGAATAACGGGAGAGGTGGCACTTGAGCTTCAAAGGCGGTGTCTGCGAGGGAGCGGTTCTCATCGTTCCCTAGGCTCTCATTCGCATAGGGAACGCTGAGAACCGCTCCCTCGCAGACACCGCCATTGAAGCTCAAGCGCCACCTCTCCCGTTATTCTCTGCTGGGTCATCGCCTTCGGCACGATATGTGGGAGGCAGATAACGCTATATGTCGGCCCCCCCAGCACATCTATATACATATGCAGCCACCGGCGCTATGAATGAATAGTATTACTATCAGGATCATCTGGCCGCCGGCTGCTGGATGCGATCTGATAGATATACCATTCACCTATAGCGCTGTAATGGAAAACTTAAGACAAATGCGCCGGCGGGGTCACATTATGTGCTGGAGGGGGGTATAGATGTATACACATAAATGCGCTGGCGGGGGTCATATTTTTATTAATGCGCTGGCGAGGGTCATATTTTTATAAATGCGCCGTTGGGAGTCATATAAATGCTCTGGGGGGCTAGTTATATAGCACTCTATGCCCCCCCCCCCCCCCCCAACACTTTTAATATACAAGTAGACAAGAACTTACAGTAGATTCGATTCGTCACAAACTTCTCGGCTCTGCGGTTGCTGACTTTTCCTGCATCAATTAGTTCAGCTTTCCGGTGCTCCTGTGGGCTGGAAAAGGTGGATACAGTCCTAGAAGACTCTTTCCTAGGACTGTATCCACCTTTTCCAGCCCACCGGAGCACCGGAAAGCTGAACTAATTTATGCAGGAAAAGTCAGCAACCGCCGAGCTGAGAAGTTCGTGACGAATCGAATTTACTGTAAGTTCGCTCATCTCTAATACAAATGTCCCCTCACATTGTCCATTTTTAAAACCCAGTGGGAGCCCTGAATGGCTCCTCAGTACCAGCCATTCAGGGCTCCCAGCGGGAAATTTAAAAAGGAAAGTAAAAATTACATCGTGATCGCAGGGTTGCTTAGCATGCTGCCTTCTCCCCTGCTGAATAACTTCTGATCGCATCGGGTGTCAGAAGTGAGACCCGGTGCGATCAATCCCTCAGCCCCCATCATGGAACAGAGTCTGTTCCATGATGGGGGTAGTAGTACAAACACTAATGTAACCTCCCCAGCTGTCTGCAGAGTCCTGCAGTGGGGAACTACTCGTCCCATCATGGAAACGAGTCTGTTCCATGCTGGGAGTAGTAGTAGTCCCTCAGCACTGCAGGAGTCTGCTGATGTCACCTCTTCTGAGCATGCTCAGTCAAAACAACATCCGTTAAAATAACTGGCATTAACGAGTGTATTTACTAACATCCGTCAGCCATAGACTTCAATGTTAAAAATAACGTCCGTTAATTTACCCGTTTCTTGTGACGGGCGTTAGTCATGACGGGCTATAATGGGTGCTAACGGGTAAACGAAAAAACCCATTGACATGAATCGGGTTGTTTAACAGGCGTTAATAATTATTTTTCAAACATACGTTTATTAACGGGTAAACTTCATGGTGTGAAAGCAGCCTAAGGAAAATGGACACATACAATATGTCTACTTTTTGTTTGCATCAGAAAGTTGACATGTTTTTACTTTTTGAAGGGCTTCAAAGTTTTCACAAAAATGTAAAAATCTAAATTTTTCAGGGGCCAGTTCAGTTTGAAGTGGATTTGAGGGGCCTTTCTGTGAAAAATTACCCATATATGACCCCATTATAGAAACTGCATCCCTCAAAGTATTCTCAATGACAGTTTCATGTTTCACAGGAATAGCAGCAAAGTGGAGGAGAAAATTCAAAATCTTCATTTTTTTTTTTTGTTACACTAACATGTTCTTGTAGACCCATTTTTACCATGTTTACAAGGGGTAAAAGGAGGAAAAGCCCCAAAATTTGTGACCCAATATCTCTCAAGTAAGGAAATACCTCAGTAGAGGGCTCAGAAGAGAAGGAGCAACATTGGGAGTTTGGAAACAGAATTTTGTTGAAATGGTTTATGTGGGTATGTCACATTTACAAAGCCCCCATGGTGCCAGAACCGCAAAACACCCCCACATGGCACACGATTTGGGAAACTACACCCCTCAAGGAACTTAATAAGGGGTACAGTGAGCCTTAACACCCCACAGGTGCGGTGGTTCTTGTCGGAACGTTGGGAGCGGCGGGTGTGCGGAGGTCAAGCGCATATGTGCTTCCTCCAATGGCTATCTAGGCATGCTGGGAGTTGTATTTTTGCAACATCAGGAGGACCACAGTTTAGAGACCACTACACAGTGGTCTCAAAACTGTGGTTCTCTAGGTGTTGCAAAACTACAACTCCCAGCATGCCTAGATAGCCAACGCCTGTCTGGGCATGCTGGGAGTTGTAGTTTTGCAACATGTAGAGGGCCACACTTTGTCGACCACTGGTCTGCTTCCTGCCCCTTGCTTTTTATGGGGTGCAGGATATTTTTCTGTGGTCTGTGCCACCAGTGACTTTTCTGTGCTGTGTGGACGGACCATACCCCGTGTGCAGACTGCGCGGATTGCTGATCAGTGATTTATTACTGAACGGCACATTTTGGGGGCAGAGGTCTTTTTATTTTTTTTTAGAGAGTTTGTGGTCCGGCCACACAGGGCAGAACAGCTGCTGGTGGCACAGACTGCATATGCCCCCAAAAAAGTGCAAAAAAAAAAAATAATAATAATATATCCTGCACCCCATAAAAAGCTAGGGACAGGCGGCAGACCAGACGTCGCCGAAGTGTGGCCCGCTACATATGGCAAAACTACCCCATAAAAAGCTAGGGGCAGGCAGCAGACCAGTGGTCACCAGAGTGTGGCCCTCTACAAGTGCAAAAAAAATAAAAACCTGAACCGCAAATAAAGCATACAGTAAACATAAAAAAAAAATAAAATTACTGCACTACACCTATGGCCCTGGGACCCTCTGAATCTTCATAGATGATGCTAATAACACCATTGTTTTGGAATTGTTCACCTGGCAACTTTTTCTGTCTTCTAGGCTTCTCCAGACAGTAGTAGCTGAATCACCTCTGACTGCCGTAGACTTCATGCCTGATGGAGCAACACTGGCAGTTGGTTCTTCACGTGGAAAGATTTATCTTTATGATTTAAGAATGTTAAATTCTCCAATCAAAACTGTGAATGCCCACAAAACATCTGTACAATGCATTCAGTTTCAGCACACCAGTACTTACAAAGTGAGTTCTTTTTTCTGTGTTCTATTTAAATGCTGTTTTTTTTTTTTTTTATAAATAACTGTTTATAGTTTTGAAAATTTTAAAGACATTTTATAAACAGCAAGTAACATGAAACAATATAAAAGAAAGCAGTACATAAATGTCTCCAATGTAGAAAACCAATGGAACAGTTAGTTACATGGTCATAGGTTTATCTACCAGTCATTAAACTAGTATATAATTATCGAGTGCAAAAGTAGTGACTATTTAAATGCTGTTTAATTTTCTTGTTGTGTGATGCTAAAATCAGCCAAGCGTATCTATTTGGATGTTTTTTGTTAAGCTTATGGTTTACCCAATTTTACAAGCTGTTTAGTCTTACTCAGCTTGGCCATTTATTACCAGACCATTTCCACCAGGGGACCCACCCCCCGTCCATGCTTGTAAAGCTTCTGCATTATCGGGACTGGGACTTGATTCTGCGGCTTTCCAGGGAAAAGCAGCCAATCGAGGTGGATGGTCATGTCATTTCCTTTTTCCCTGACTTCTCTGTGGAGGTGCAGAAGAAACATACCTCTTTCATTGATGTCAGGAGACTGCTGCGCCTCCCTTGAAGTCCAATATTCTATGCTATACCCAGCCAAAGTCCGTGTTGTGGCTATGGGTGCCCCATACACATTTCTTTGATGGGGTGGACACAGCCGTCCACTGGACGCTCACGAGTCCCAGCTACACCAGTGGGCCCGTAGGGGCTCTCCGGGTCCTGCCCCGGACTGAACTGCCCTGTTTAGTCTTTGCCGTCTCTTTACCTGGTGGACTATTGTTCATTTGTCTACTATTGCTATGCTAATTTTTCATATGTATAGTTCTTTGTTGTTTATTCTGCTGAACCATTGTTTTACATTTCTGCTATGGGTACTGACATTGTTATTCTTTAGGATGTGGGGGGTCAATTATGCTATTTTGTGGGGGTTATGTCTTTTGCCTGTTTTTTTTATTTATTGAGGGATGTGTTATTTACTGTTTCACTGCGGGACTGTATGCTATACCTGCTAGATGGGTGTGATTAGTTGCCTGCATTCTTGTTCTATGTTCCTACTTTAGTCTACACTTCGATTTCTTTATTCCTTGCTGTGGTACAGTTGTTCCCATGTGTTTTGGAGAGTGATGTTGACTGGCGTGAATGTATTGGCGCCCCCTGGTGCCGCATGCCACAGTGTTTTATGTGGTTGTGTTCTCTTTTTTTTTTTTTTGGGTGTTTATCTTGTTTGTTTTTCCGTCTCTCCCAGCTGTCCGGCTTTCTACTTATCCTTATTGCCTGTGAGGGTGTCTGCTGGTCTCCTTTGGGTCCCTGTGGTCCCTTGTGTTCATTTATACTCTCCCCTGTCTGATGGTGGTATTTAACATTATTGGCCGGAATGTGCGGGGGCTTAGGGAAGCTACTAAACGCTATGCCATATTTAACCCCTTAAGGACCAAGGACGTACAGGTACGTCCTTGGTCCTGCTCCCGTGATATAACGCGGGGTTACACGGTAACCCCGCATCATATCACGGCGGGCCCGGCGTCATAGTGAAGCCGGGACCCGCCGCTAATAGCGCGCAGCGCCGATCGCGGCGCCGCACGCTATTTACCCTTTAGCCTCACGCTCAGAGCTGAGCCGCGCGGCTAAAAGTGAAAGTAAAAGCTGCCGGTTAGCTCAGTGGGCTGTTCGGGATAGCCGCTGCAAAATCTCGGCATCCCGAACAGCTTACAGGACAGCGGGAGGGCCCCTACCTGCCTCCTCGCTGTCCGATCGCCGAATGACTGCTCAGTGCCTGAGATCCAGGCATGAGCAGTCAAGCGGCAGAATCATCGATCACTGGTTTCCTATGAGAAACCAGTGATCAATGATAAAGATCAGTGTGTGCAGTGTTATAGGTCCCTATGGGAGCTATAACACTGGAAAAAAAAGTGAATAAAGATCATTTAACCCCTCCCCTATTAAAAGTTTGAATCACCCCCTTTTCCCATAAAAAAAAAACAGTGTAAATAAAAATAAACATATATGGTATCACCGCGTGCGGAAATGTCCGAATTATAAAAATATATCGTTAATTAAACCGCTCGGTCAATGGCATACGCGCAAAAAAATTCCAAAGTCCAAAATAGTGCATTTTTGGTCATTTTTTATATCATTTAAAAATGAATAAAAAGCGATCAATAAGTCCTATCAATGCAAAAATGGTACCGTTAAAAACTTCAGATCACGGCGCAAAAAATGAGCCCTCATACTGCCCCATACACGGAAAAATAAAAAAGTTATATATATATATGATATATGATTTTTTCCAGAAGTACGACAAAATCAAACCTATATAAGTAGGGTATCATTTTAATCGTATGGACCTACAGAATAAAGATAAGGTGTCATTTTTACCGAAAAATGTACTACGTAGAAACGGAAGCCCCCAAAAGTTACAAAACGGCGATTTTTTTTCAATTTTGTCCCACAATGATTTTTTTTTCCGTTTCACCGTAGATTTTTGGGCAAAATGACTGACGTCATTACAAAGTAGAATTGGTGGCGCAAAAAATAAGCAACCATATGGATTTTTAGGTGCAAAATTGAAAGAGTTATGATTTTTTAAAGGCAAGGAGCAAAAAACGAAAATGCAAAAATGGAAAACCCCCCGGTCCTTAAGGAGTTAATTTGCTGAGACAGATCCAACCTTCTATACTGTGTCTAAGGGTGCATTCACACCACGTTTTGTACATATGGGTGCTTGATCTGGCCGGGGGAGGGGCAAACCGGGCGCTCAGGTACCCCGTCCGGATCAGCCCGTGACACCGTTTACTTTAATGACCCGACCGGAGTCAAACGGCGACTCCGGTCGGCTCAGTTTTGACCCGTATGCGGTTTTGGACCGGACCTAAAACCGTAGTTTGATTCCGGTCGGGTCATTAAAGTAAATGGAGTCACGGGCTGATCCGGCCGGGGTATGGGAGTGCCCATTTTGCCCCTCTCCCGCTGGATCCGGCACCCGTATGTACAAAACGTGGTTTGCATGCACCCTAACTGAGACCCATTTGACGGCCGATAATACTGTGGTCCTCCAAAGAGCATGGGTAGGTTATTCTTATCATTCTGCGTACTCCTCTCATGCTAGGGGAGTTCGTATTCTAGTTCACAAATCTATACCTTTCATGAGGTCTCCTCGGTTGTGGATCCTGATGGGTGGCTTATATGCCTGGATAGTGAAGTGTCTCACCAATTTTTCATCATTGTTGGTATATACATTGCAAAAGGTGAACACAGCCTCAGGGGAGGTGTATAACTTATATGTATCCTGATACTATAAAGATATCAGCAGTATACAAATAGAGCTGGCAGAGGAGGGTCATGGAGATGCCAGGAGAGTCTGATGTCTTTTTGTAGTTCACAGTAAGTCTTCTGACCCAGGATAGACCTCTTCCTCTTCTATGGGTCAGACATGTGATCACATTACTCAGTTACAGTAATGAAACACATGTATGCAGCTGTGCTGGAGTGCAACAAATATCACTGTAGGCCTAGTGCTGATAAGTGTGCATGACATTCACAACAACAAAACCTGCAGTGCTTCTTAAAAGAAGCTATATCATAGGGAAAAACATATCTTTCCAAAGGATAGGAGATAAGTTTTAGATCGCGGGAGTCTGACCACAGGGACCCCCTGCGAATCCTTGTATGGGGCCACGACTCTCCTCGGGAGTGGCGCTTCAAGTCTCACGCATGAAGCGGGGGACTCGACAACCCCTCCATATATCTCTATGGGAAAGCTGTTCGGCTATGTCTGGCACTACCATAGAGATATATGGAGATGAAGTGGCGGCCCCACTTCGTGCACCCAGGGAGAGCTGGGGCCCCTGACAAGAGATCATGGGGGTTCGACTGATCAGACCCCCGTGATCTAAAACGTATCCCTTATCCTTTGGATACTTCTCCTTTAATTATTGAACAAAATGTTGAAAGTATGTCTTTTTGACAATGGAGTTGGCGGTAATACATGAGAAAACAATCAACAAGCAAAGCAAATTATCTGTAAGAACCTGTTATATAGAAATGAAAAGCTGACCTTTAACCTGTTAAGGATGCAGGACGTACAGGTACGCCCTGAATCCCGAGTATTTAAGGACACAGGGCATACCTGTATGCCCTGATCCCTTTAACGGGGTTTAAACCGTTCTCACCAGCGGAGAACTAGTTAAACCCTGTGGGTCCTGGTTGCTACCGGCAGCCAGGACCCATGGCTAATGCAGGGCACTGCCGAGGCTCAGCATTAACCCAAATATATTTAACTTTCTGGAGCCAGTTGATATAAAAAAGAAAGTTTTTTTTTTCCAGGAATACCCCTTTAACCCCATAATAATATCTGACGTAAATGTACGTCATGATGCGGTGGGACTTCCCGCACCATGACATACATTTACGTCATGAACATGACCGCGAGCACCGGACCGCTGCTTGCGTCATGCATGGCAGGTCCCAGCTGCTATCAGCAGCCAGGGACCCGCCAGTAATGGCGGACATCAGCGATCGCACTGATGTCTGCCATTAACCCCTCAGATGCCATGATCAATACAGATCACGGCATCTGTGGCTGTGCGGTCGGTAAAATGGATGATCGAATCGCCCGGGGCACAGGGATCTGTTCATCCATAATGGCGGACGGATGTCCCCTCACTTGCCTCCGGCCATTTCCAGGGGTCTTCTGCTCTGGAGTGAGATCGAGCAGACCAGAGCAGAAGATTGCCAATAACACTGATCAGTGCTATGCCTATGCATAGCACTGAACAGTATTAGCAATTAACTGATTGCTATAAATAGTCCCCTATGGGGACCTAAAAAGTGTATTTAAAAAAAATAAAAAAAGTTTTAAAAAAAAGTTAATTTTTTTTTAAAATCCCCTCACCCAATAAAAATGTAAATCGGCCCTTTTCCCCATTTTACCCCCAAAAAGCGTATAAAATATACATTTATAAACATATTTGGTATTGCCACGTGCGTAAATGTCCAAAGTATTAAAATATAATGCTAATTATTCCGTATGGTGAACGGCGTAAACATAAAAACAAGGTAAAATCCAATATTGCTCCTCTTTGTCACATTTTATTCCCAAAAATTTTGATAAAAAGTGATTAAAAAGTAAAATATAACAAATTACAGATCATGGCACAAAAATTAGCTCTCATACCTCCCCCGTATATGGCAAAATAATAGTTACATGTTGGCAAAATAGGGCAATTTCAAACATACAAATTTTGTTAAAATAGTTTGAGATTTTTATAAAGCGGTACAATTATAGAAAAGCATATAACGTTGGTATAATTTTAATCATATTGATCCACAAAATAACCCACCAAAATTTGCTAAATTGTGGTTTTCTTTTCAATTTCCCCACATACATTTTTTGGTTGCTCCATATATGGTGAAATGAGTGCTGTCATTACAAAGTACAATTGGTCACGCAAAAAAACAAGCCCTAATATGGGTCTGTGGATAAAAATGTAAGAGTTATGATTTTTAGAAGGCGAGGAGGAAAAAATGAAAATAAATAAATAAAATTGGCCTGATCCTTAAGGTCAAAATGGGCTTGGTCCTTAAGGGGATAAGAATAGATCATCAGTATAATGGTCCTGGAAAACCCCTTTAACCTGTTGTGGACGAAGGGCGTATGCATACGCCCTCGCGTCCTGGTACTTAAGGACGAAGGGCGTATCCATACGCCTGTGGGAATTTCGGTCCCCGCCACCCCTCCTATCCCTACTATTGGTGGGCTAGACGCGACAACCAATAGCAGATCGGGGGCGGATGGGTTTACTTTAGTTTTCCCCGTCCTGCCCACCCACAATAGGCGGGGCAGGATGGGGAAACGACGGGGACCTAACGCCGAAGGTCCACTTACCCCTCCGGAGGCAGCGACTGAGATCGGCGTGGGCGGCGTGCGGCAGAAGAAGACTGCTCCCTGGATCCTACGGAAGCTGGTAAGTGGCCTAGCAACATCTGGAGGGCTACAGTCTGAGACTGTAGCCCTCCAGATGTTGCAAAACTACAACTCCCAGCATGCCCAGACAGCTGTTTGCTGTTTGGGCATCCTGGAATATGTAGTTTTGCAACAGCTGGAAGGCTGCAGTTTGAGACCTCTATATAGTGGTCTCTAAACTGTATCCCTCCAGATCTTGCAAAACTACAACTCCTAGCATGCTCAAACAGCTCTTTGCTGTCTGGGCATGCTGGGATTTGTAGTTTTGCAACATCTGGAGGGTCACAGTTTGGAAATCACTGTGCAGTGGTCTATAAACTGTAGCCCTCCAGATGTTGCAAAACTGCAAATACCAGCATGCTCAAACAGCAAACAGCTGTCTCACCATGCTGGGAGTTGTAGTTACGTAACCTCCAGCTGTTGCATAACTACATCTCCCAGCATGCCCTTAGTACATGCTGGGAGTTGTAGTTTTGCAACAGCTGGAGGCACACTGGTTGGAAAATTCTGAGTTAGATAACAGAACCTAACTGAAGATTTTCCAACCAATGTGCCTCCAGCTGTTGCAAAAGTACAACTCCCAGCATGCACTGCCAGTGCATGCTGGGAGTAGTGGTTTTGAAACAGCTGGAGGTTTGTCCCCCATGTGAACGTACAGGGTACATTCACACGGGCAGGTTTACAGTAAGTTTCCTGCTTCAAGTTTGGTCTGCGGCAAATTTTTCGCTGCAGCTCAAACTCCTAGTGGGAAACTCACCGTAACACCCCAGTGCGAATGTACCCTAAAAACACTACACTAAAACATAATGAAGAGTAAAACACTACATATACACCCCCTTACACTGTCCCCCCCAATAAAAATGGAAAACGTATTGTACGGCAGTGTTTCCAAAACGGAGCCTCCAGCTGTTGCAAAACAACAACTCCCAGCATTTCTGGACAGCCACTGACTGTCCAGGCATGCTAGGAGTTGAGCAACAGCTGGAGGCACCCTGTTTGGGAATCACTGTCGTAGAATACTCCTATGTCCACCCCTATGCAATTCCTAATTTAGTCCTCAAATGCGCATGGCGCTCTCTCACTTCAGAGCCCTGTCGTATTTCAAGGAAACAGTTTTTGGGCCACATATGGGGTATTTCCGTAATCGGGAGAAATTGCACTACAAATTTTGGGGGGCTTTTTCTCCTTTTACCCCTTATGAAAAGGAAAAGTTGGGGGTTACACCAGCCTGTTAGTGTAAAAAAAAAAAAAAAAAAAAATAAGTTTACACTAACATGCTGGTGTTGTCCCATACTTTTTATTTTCACAAGCAGTAAAAGGAAAAAAAATGCCCCCCAAAATTAGCAACGCAATTTCTCCGGAGTATGGAAATAACCCATATGTGGGCGTAAAACGCTCTGCGGATGCACAACAAGGCTGGTGGTTGATTTTACAGTGGTTCTGACATAAACGCAAAAACATAAATACCCACATGTGACCCCATTTTGGAAACTACACCCCCCACGGAACGTAACAAGGGGTATAGTGAGCCTGAACACCCCACAGGTGTTTGACGAATTTTCATTAAATTTGAATGGGAAAATGAAAAAAAAAAAAAAATAATGTTGTCACTAAAATGCTGGTGTTACCCTAAATTTTTCATTTTCACAAGGGAAAATAGGAAAAAAGCCCCCAAAATTTGCAACCCGATTTCCTCTGAGTAAGAACATACCCCATATGTGGATGTAATGTGCTCGGCGGGCGCACTACAATGCTCAGAAGAGAAGGAGCGCCATTGGGATTTTGAAGAGAAAATTTGTCCGGAATTGAAGGCCGCATGAGTTTACAAAGCCCCCATAATGCCAGAACAATAGATTCCCCCCCCCCCCCAAATGACCCCATTTTGGAAACTACACCCCTTGTGTAATATAATAAGGGGTACAGTGAGGATTTACGCCCCACATGTGTCTGACAGATTTTTTGGAACAGTGGTCCGTGAAAATGAAAAATTTTATTTTTCATTTGCACAGTCCACTCTTCCAAAGATCTGTCAAATGCCAGTGGGGTGTAAATACTCACTGCACCCCTTATTAAATTCTGTGAGGGGTGTAGTTTCCAAAATGGGGTCACATGTGGGGGGGTCCACTGTTCTGGCACCACAGGGGGCTTTGTAAACGCACATGGCCCTTGACTACCATTCCAAACGAATTCTCTTTCCAAAAGCTCAATGGCGCTCCTCCTCTTCTGAGCATTGTATTTCGCCCGCAGAGCATTTTACGTCCTAAGATGCGGTATTTCCATACTCATAAGAGATGTGGTTACAAATTTTGGGGGGCATTCTCTCCCATAACCCTTTGTAAAAATGGTAAACTTGGGGAAGAAACTGCACTTTAGTGAAAATCTTTTTTTTTCATTTACACATCCGATTTTAACGAAAAGTCGTCAAACACCTGCGTTGTGTTAAGGCTCACTGGACCCCTTGTTACGTGCCTTGAGGGGTGTAGTTTCCAAAATGGTATGCCATGTGGGGTTTTCTGCTGTTCTGGCACCATAGGGGCTTCCTAAATGTGACGTGCCCCCCAAAAACCATTTCAGCAAAATTCACTCTCCAAAATCCCATTGTTGCTCCTTCCCTTCTGAGCTTTCTACTGCGCCCGCCGAACACTTGACATACATATATGAGGTATTTCCTTACTCGAGAGAAATTGGGTTACAAATTTTTGGAGGCTTTTTCTCCTATTACCACTTGTACAAATTCAAAAACTGGGTCTACAAGAACATGCGAGTGTAAAAAATGAAGATTTTGAATTTTCTCCTTCACTTTGCTGCTATTCCTGTGAAACACCTAAAGGGTTAACACACTTACTGAATGTCATTTTGGATACTTTGAGGGGTGCAGTTTTTATAATTGGGTCATTTGTGGGGTATTTCTTAATAGGAAGGCCCTTCAAATCCACTTCAAACCTGAACTGGTCCCTGAAAAATTCCGATTTTGAAAATTTTGTGAAAAATTGAAAAATTGCTGCTGAACTTTGAAGCCGTCTGATGTCTTCCAAAAGTAAAAACATGTCTCTTTATGATGCAAATATAAAGTAGACATAATGGGGGAGATTTATCAAAACCTGTCCAGAGGAAAAGTTGCTGAGTTGCCCATAGCAACCAATCAGATCACTTCTTTCATTTTGCAGAGGCCTTGTTAAAAATGAAAGAAGCGATCTGATTGGTTGCTATGGGCAACTCAGCAACTTTTCCTCTGGACAAGTTTTGATAAATCTCCCTCATTGCATTAGTGAATCAATATATAATTTATTTGAAATGTCTATTTTCCTTACAAGTAGAGAGCTTCAAAGTTAGAAAAATGCAAAATTTTCAAATTTTTCATCAAATTTTTGAATTTTTCACGAAGAAATTATGCAAGTATCGACAAAAATTTACCACTACCATAAAGAAGAATATGTCACGAAAAACTATCTCTGAATCAAATTTATAAGTAAAAGCATCCCAGAGTTATTAATGCTTAAAGTGACAGTGGTCAGATTTGCAAAAAATGCTCCCGTCCTTAGGGTTATAATGGGCTCCGTCCCCAAGGGGTTAATTAGCACCTTTCTCATTGAGGAATGCATTAAAGGGGTATTCCAGGAAAAAAACTTTTTTTATATATCAACTGGCTCCAGAAAGTTAAACAGATTTGTAAATTACTTCTGTTAAAAAATCTTAATCCTTTCAGTACTTATGAGCTTCGGAAGTTAAGGTTGTTCTTTTCTGTCTAAGTGCTCTCTGATGACATGTGCCCAGTTTAGAAGCAAATCCCCATAGCAAACCTCTTCCAAACTGGGCGGTTCCCGAGACGTGTCATCAGAGAGCATTTAGACAGAAAAGAACAACCTTAACTTCAGAAGCTCATAAGTACTGAAAGGATTAAGATTTTTTAATATAAGTAATTTACAAATCTGAATTCGGGTAGAAAACAGACATGGTGCACATCTACAATCTTGTATAATGATCTGATTGCTTCTCAGCATAATATCAAAAACTAACAGGTTGTTAGTATACATTTTTGATCAAAAAGTACAATCCCACTCGCCACGTCAAGGCCACCTATTTAGAGTGGGTCCCTATGTCCCTAGCATAAAATGGCGTAGCACTGGGCGGCGACCACCACCGCTGCAACACCAGTGCCCACGCGGGGAAAAACGACCCACTGGCAGAGCGGCCCCGATGCCACTCAAACCAGTCTATGGGTCGCACCTCCCCACAGACACGGCGCCACGGCAGCAACGGACGCTGCACAGCACCACACCAGTGTGAACAAGGTGTAATAGCTCACTTACTATGCGCTCCCAGTCAGACTGGGAGGCTGCTAGGAAAGAAATGGCCCTTGTGTAGCTAACTACTACTTATATAGGGTTGGGCTGAGGGGGTGGGGAAGAGTGCAGCACATGTTCAAACAAAAACAAAAAGGAGGGGATAGAAAACACAATGTGTACTCAGGTAGAAAACAGACATGGTGCACATCTACAATCTTGTATAATGATCTGATTGCTTCTCAGCATAATATGTTGTTTGAACATGTGCTGCACTCTTCTCCACCCCCTCAGCCCAACACTATATAAGTAGTAGTTAGCTACACAGGGTCCATTTCTTTCCTAGCAGCCTCCCAGTCTGACAGGGAGAGCATGGTAAGTGAGGTATTACACCTTGTTCACACTGGTGTGGTGCTGTGCGGCGTCCGTTGCTGCCGTGTCTGCGGGGAGGTGCGACCCATAGACTGGTTTGAGTGGCATTGGGGCCGCACTGCCAGTGGGTCGTTTTCCCCCCCCCCCCCGTGGGCACTGGTGTCGCGGCGGTGGTGGTCGCCGCCCAGTGCTACGCCATTTTATGCTAGGGACGTTAGGGACCCACTCTAAATAGGTGGCCTTGACGTGGCGAGTGGGCTTGTACTTTTTGATCAAAAATTTATACTAACAACCTGTTAGTTTTTGATATTATGCTGAGAAGCAATCAGATCATTATACAAGATTGTAGATGTGCACCATGTCTGTTTTCTACTCTAATTTACAAAACTGTTTAACTTTCTGGAGCCAGTTGAGATATATATATATATATATATATATATATATATATATATATATATATATAAAGTTTTTTTCCTGGATAACCCCTTTTAAGTCCTGCAGTTAACTAGGGAATGAGCATTGTAACAGTGTTTGTTTGTTCCTAAAATACCTTCATTTTATGTATTCTGCACATATTTAACTACTACTTTTTTTTTTTTTTTTTAAGACTAGCAAAAGTTCAAGTAAATCTTCCTTGGTTTCCTCAAATGTAGCAAAGAAGGCCTCTACTAAATTAACTGCTGCTGTTAGTGGATCTCACCCGATAGAAGATTTACCATCTAGTTTAATACCACCAGCACTTCCTCAGGCAACCCTGACATCGGATAGTAGAGGATCTGAAGCAAATGACAAACCTGGTATGATTTTGTTTTGTGTCATTTTTATTTTATTTTTTAGGTTCCAAAAAAACAAAAAACGTTAGCTTTACAAGAATGCAGTTGTGGTCCCGCCACGTGAAGTAATGCCGTGCAGCTTCCGCGTTCAAGTCACGCCATGCCCCTTCCATTCATGTCTATGGGAGGGGGCATGATGGCTAGTACATAGACGTCACTCCTCCTCCCATAGACATAAATGGAGGGGGGCTAGCGGCGGGACCCTGGAAATTAGACATCTTATCCTCTCTCCTTGAAATTGGGGATAAGATATTTTCAGCGGCGTACCACTTTAAGGGGACTTATAAAGTGTAAAAAAAAAAAAGAAAAGTTTCATGAACATTTAAAAAAATAAACATTTTCCATATTAAAAGTTCAAATCACCCCCTCCCCCTTTTCCCATTTTCCATATAAAAAAGTAAACATAATGAAAATAAACATATTTGTGTGCATAATTGTCCAAATTATTAAAATAGAACATTGATAATCCCATTCGGTAAATGGCGCAAGCATAAAAAATACCAAACCCCAGAATTGCAAGTTTATCGCCTCATATCCCAGAAAAAATAAGCTAAAAAGCAGCCAAAAAGTCAAATCAATACCACAATGTTACCCATAAAAAATACAGATTATGGCACTAAAAATGAGCCCTCATACAACTCAGTATACACAAAAATAAAAGCGTTATGGGGGTCAAAACATGAAAATTTTATACATATTTTCGATAAGTTTATAATTTTTAAAAAGCAGTAAAATAAAACAAAACCTATATAAATTGTTATCCTTTTAATCGTATGGACCTTCATAATAAAAGTAATTTGGAATTTTTACCGATAAATGCACTGCACTTTCATTGTAGATTTGATATTAAAATGATGTCAGTACAAAGTACAATTGGTGGTGCAAAAAACAAGCCCTTTTATGGAACTGCAGATGGAAAATTAAAAGCGTTATGGCTATTTGGAGGAAATGAAAAATCCCTTTGTCCTTAAGGAGTTAGTTTTAGTAATATTAATTAGACTTCAATGGCAAGCAAAATCTTTTACAACAGATCTGCAGCAAACAATATGTACGTGTGAACATATCCTTTAGCCTTTATTATATGATCTACTCTGATAAAATATAAACTCCGATTGTTCATCCTCCACATGTACTGTAAACCTCAGACAAAGTTCCAACCTATATAGTCCAGTAAACTTTCTTCAGCTCTGTCATGACACAGCAAAGAAGAGTAGGTGCTGCCATGTGATTGGCCAGAGCAGTAAGAGTAAGGAAGCTTTCACTTTACCAGAGCTCTTTAAGATATGAAAGCTGAGCTGTGATTGGTTGCTGTGGACACATTTTGATAAGTTTAGGCCTGTGTGTTTGTACTGCTGGTCAACATCCCAGCTCTAGTTCTGCCCCATAAAATAGGGAGAAGGAGTAATAGGTGGGCTACATGGAGAGCTCAATAACAGCAGAGTAGTAAATTCACCTTGTCACCACACTGAAGGTTAAATGTAAGCAAACCATGCCGTTTTTAAATATCGTTTGAAATATCGTTTGATAAGATGCCTGACCGCGGGGGTCCCGCCGCTGGGGACCCCCGTGATATTGCACGCGGCACCCCGTTTGTAATCAGTCCCCGGAGCGTGATCGCGCTGGGTCTGATTACGGGCGACCACAGGGCGGCGTGTGACGTCACGCTCGGCCCCTCAATGCAAGCCTATGGGAGGGGGCGTGATGGCTGTCACGCTCCCTCCCATAGGCTTGAATTGAGGGGCGGAGCGTGATGTCACACGGGGGCGCAGGCGTGACGTCACACGCCGCCCGCCCTATGGTCGCCTGTAATCAGACCCGGAGCGAACACGCTCCGGGGACTGATTACAAACGGGGTGCTGCGTGCAAGATCACGGGGGTCCCCAACGGCGGGACCCCCGCGGTCAGGCATCTTATCCCCTATCCTTCGGATAGGGGATAAGATGTCTAAACACCGGAGAACCCCTTTAAAGTCTCCAAGCAGTGATGTACAGCCCTCTACATCACAGTTATACAGAACATGCATTATCTATGTTAGTTCAGTGCAGTTATAGCTGTCATTTACTCCCACACCTGAGAAAAATTACATTATTTCGTCCCAAATGCTGTCAGATGTATATTGCACATGTATGGTGAACTTTATTACTACGGGCATAGGTTTAGGGTAAAGCCCAGGATTTTCAGTTTTTAGTGCCTCGTTTATCAAAACTGTCTGATTGTCAAAAGTAGTCTTATTGCCTATATTAAGCAATGCTTTGGAAATATTAAAGGGGTTATCCAGGAAAAAACTTTTTAATTATTTATCAACTGTCTCCAGAAAGTTAATCAGATTTGTAAATTACTTCTATAAAAAAATCTTAATCCTTTCAGTACTTATGAGCTTCTGAAGTTAAGGTTGTTCTTTTCTGTCTAAGTGCTCTCTGATGACACCTGTCTCGGGAAACGCCGAGTTTAGAAGAGGTTTGCTATGGGGATTTACTTCTAAACTGGGCGGTTCACGAGACTCGTGTCATCAGAGAGCACTATCTTGACCTCCTATCTCGACCTTCTATCCTGTCCTCATATCCTGTCCTCATATCCCGACTTCCTATCTCAACCTCATTTCCCAGCCTCATAGCCCGTCCCCATATGCTGTCCCCATATCCCGTCCCGTCTTTGTGAGATGGGGTGTGGCTTGCAAGCCGGACTGACACATTCACCAGGAGATGCGGAGCTTGTGGAGTAAGGTACTGGAAGTCCCATATACTTGCATGGGACTTAAAACAAAAAGCCATCTTTTATATAATGGTGTAGTTAAGGGTTAATTTAACTATCATATCTTTTTATTTCACATATAAGTAATATGTGTACCAGGTATTATTGAAATATCTCCAGACGTACGGAAGTTATGTGGGAACATACATTTCCCATTGATTTGCATGGGACTTTAAACAAAAACTCCGACCCTCACAAATGGGGGTAGTTAACCCCCTAAGGACTCAGCGTTTTTCTGTTTTGCATTTTCATTTTTTCCTCATCACCTTCTAAAAATCATAACTCTTTCAATTTTGCACATAAAATTCCATATGATGGCTTATTTTTTGTGCCACCAATTCTACTTTGTAATGACATTAGTCATTTTTACCAAAAAATCCACGGTGGAACTGAAAAAAAATTCATTGTGAGACAAAATTGAAGAAAAAATGTCATTTTGTAACTTTTGTGTACTGAGACAAAAAGAACAGAGGAGCACGATTCTAGTGTATTATCAAAAACATTAAAAGCAGAGTTTTCAACACATGTGCTCACCAGAGTTGGTTATGCTCAGAGCATAACATCTACAACAGCGCATCAATAGTGGGTCAGCAGCCCAGGAGAACCTGAACACCCAAGGAGGTCGGCAGGCAGTAGTGAAATAGACGATTAAAAAAGAAGAAATTTTCTCCAAAGCCAGGCGCTTCTCCCAATAAAAAGTTAGGCTGCCTTCACACCACATTTTGTACATACGGGTGCCGGATCCAGCGGGGGGGAGGAGCAAACCGTGCGCTCCCATACCCCGGCCGGATCAGCCCCTGACTCCATTTACTTTAGTGATCCAACCGGAGTCAAACGGTGACTCCGGTCGGCTCAGTTTTGACCCGTATGCGGTTTGGGACCGGACCTAAAACCGTATTATACTACGATTTTAGGTCCGGTCCAAAACCACATACGGGTCTAAACTGATCCGACCGGAGTCACCGTTTGACTCCGGTCGGATCATTAAAGTAAATGGAGTAACGGGCTTATCCGGCCGGGGTACGGGAGCGCCCGGTTTGCCCCTCCCCCTGCTGGATCCGGCACCCGTATGTACAAAACGTGGTGTGAAGGCAGCCTTATCTTTATTCCGTCAGGAAAGACATAAAAAGTTGGTATAAAAAGCACTTTCAACGTGTTTCTAGCTCGGGCTGAGCTCTTTATCAAGAATTGCATGTCTATTTCATTTTGTAACTTTTGGGGGCTTCCGTTTCTACGCAGTGCATTTTTTGGTAAAAATTATCTTTATTCTGTAGGTCCATACGGTTAAAATGATACCTTACTTATATAGGTTTGATTTTGTCGTACTTCTGAAAAAAATCATAGCTACATGCAGGAAAATTTATATGTTAAAAATTGTCCTCTTCTGACCCCTATAACTTTTTTTATAGGGGGATTTTATGAGGGATAATTTTTTTTGCACCGTGTTCTGAAGTTTTTATCGGTACCATTTTTGTATTGATCGGACTTTTTGATTGCTTTTTATTCATTTTTTCATTATACAAAAATGGACCAAAAATATGCAATTTTGGAAATTTTTGGCGCTTACGCCATTGACCGTGCGGTTTAATTAATGATATATTTTTATTATTTTAGTATATATAGTTTCTGCACGCGGCGATACCACATATGTTTATTTTTATTTACACAGTTTTTTTTCTTTAATGGGAAAAGGGGGGTGATTTAAACTTTTATTAGGGAAGGGGTTAAATGACCTTAACTTTTTTCCCCAATTTTTTTTGCAGTGTTATAGCTCCCATAGGGGCTATGCAAGCACTGATCTTTTACACTGATCCCTGCAAAGCCATAGCTTTGCATGGATCAGTGTTATAGGCGGTCGATTGCTCAAGCCTGTAGTTCAGACTTAGAGCAATCAAGCGGTGATCGGACGCGTCGGAGCAAGGTAAGGGGACCTCCGCTTGCGTCCTAGTTGATCGGGACATCGCTATCCCGATCAACTTTGATCGCCGCGTCTAAAGGGTTAATAGCACGCGGCACAACGATCGGTGCCGCACGCTATTAGCCCAGGGTCCCGTCTATCATAAGCCGCCAGGACCGACCCGGTATGATGCGGGGTACGCCCTGCATCCTTAAGAGGTTAAGGGTTAAATCACCTATCCTATGTTTGTTATTGACATATGAGTAACATGTGTGCCAAGTTTCATATTAATATCTTTAGCCGTTTTAACGTGATGCTGGAACATACACACACACACACATTGAGTTTTTTATATATTGATTAACTAGCTGAGTACCCGGCATTGCCTGGTTTTTCCTTCCTAATCCTTGTTGGGGAGGAAAATAAACAAAGGAGGAAGCTTTTGACCTCCTATCCCGTCCTCCCATCCCGACCTCCCATCCCGACCCGTAATATGTGTACCAGGTATTGAAATATCTCCAGCCGTACAGAAGTTATGTGGAACATACATTTCCCATTGATTTGCATAGGAGTTTAAACAAAAACCTACCCGGCGTTGCCCGGTTTTTTCTTCCTAATCCTTGTTGGGGAGGAAAATAAACAAAGGGGGAAGCTTTTGACTTCATATCCCGTCCTCATATATTGTTGTCATATCCCAACCCCATATCCCCTCCTATCCCGTCATCATATCTTGACCTCATCCCATCCTCACATCCCGTCTTCATATCCCATCCTCATAACGCGACCTCCTTGCCCGTCCTCCTATCTCAACCTCCTATCCTGACCTCCTATCCCGTCCCATACACATACACACATTGAGTTTTATATATATAGATTAATTTACATATTTAAGTAATTGTTTCATTCTTCTATTCATTTATTCATTCATTTAAAGGGTAGCTCCCACCATCCATTTTTTTTTCTTTCTGTCCCTGCCTATTGCCCATCTATCCCTAACCCCCTCCCTGCCTTTACATTTTTTTTAACTATATTAAAATGCCTTTTTGTCTGCCTGGTAGTGTGCTCAGTACCAGGCAGACTTCCCCAGCAGGCACCACGTCACTGATGCCTGCTGTGGCCGGCACTTCCGCCCTTTGCTCACTATACAGGGTGCCTCCAGCTGTTTCACCACTACAACTCCCAGCTTGCCCTGACATCTACTGGCTGTCAGGGCATTCTGGGAGTTGTAGTGGTGAAACAGCTGGAGGCACCCTGTGGTGAAAACAATAACTTTGTTTAACCAGCGCAGCAGTGCTACTTCGGGAGCAGCAGCGGCGGCGCTCTCCCAAACCCCGCTCAACCCCCCCCCATGCCTCTAGTGCTGAGCGGCGGCGCTCCACCAAACCCCGCTTCCCCTACCCCATTCCTCTAGTGGTGCAGAGTTACCGGAGTATGAATGAGCTGCCTCCGGACAGGGTAACGGGGGGGGCGGGACCACGCGCAAGGCCAGTGGAGCTGGCCAATGCGTGCAGCCCCAGCTATCAGCGTGCTCGCTCTGGCCTGTTTGATTGACAGGCGGGAGCAAGCACCGCAGTGACTGGATTTCGACTCATTGCCAGGCTGAAATGAGTCGAAATCCAGTAGTGACGTCACTGCAGAATGCATTTGTCCACTAGGAGGGCGACCCCTAGTGGCCGAATTTAAAAGCGATTTTAAACTTGTTTAAAATCACTTTTTTTAATTAAAGTATATTAGAGATATGTTGTAGTACTTAAGTACTACAACATATCAATTTTTTTATTTCATGACAGTGCCCATTTAATTGTTTTTCTTTCCCTGTTTTATAGGTATTCCACATAGTACAAGTCTTGATGTGATACCATCAAAAGAAACAGACTTCGCTAAAACAGACTCAAAAGCAATTGATTCTTTTGGAAGAAGTAGTCTAGGGGACATATTCTCTCCAGTTCGTGACGGTAAGTTTTTTATTTTATTTTTTATATTAGGCATAAATGAATTGTTAAGAAAATTAGCTGCATTGGGGTCAGTTTACATACTGTAGATTTTTTTTCATTGTTAAAAATTTGTGTTTGATCATGGCCCAAAAATGCACTGGTGTTATAGTATTAACATGGCAAGGTTGGAGAGAAAGAAAAAAAGAGACCAGGGGGCGCTCCCTTGTAATTCAACTTGGTGTGAGCCCTCCACCACACCTAGGTGATATACTCACCTTTCTGGTGGTGACAGACTGATCCATGGTCCTGGTCGTGGTTGTCAGATGGATGAAAAGCTGCTGCACTCCCAACCGGTACTGGACTCCCGTGGAAAAATATGGTTTTGGAGGAGCTGCTCGCATGTGTTCAGGAAAAGACAGACTCAAGCCGGCACAGGACAATAAATATTTTATTTTGCAAAGAATGGACAACTTGTTTCGGCATATACAGAATGCCTTCCTCAGGTTCAATGAGACAGTACACGCTTTGTTGGTAAAGTGCGAGTGTGCTGGTAGGGCGTGGACTCCACCACGAACACACAGGATCTCCACCAACACACTCCCACTTTACCAACAATGAAGAGTGTACTGTCTCATTGGACCTGAGGAAGGCATTCTGTATATGCCGAAACGCGTTGTCTGTTCTTTGCATAATAAAATATTTAGTGTCCTGTGCCGGCTTGAGTCTGACTTTTCCTGACCACCTGCAAGCAGCGCCTCCAAAACCACTTCCACTTGCAATTTTATTAACATAATGTTTTAATCGTGTGTGTGTGTGTGTGTGTGTGTGTGTATGTATATATATATATATATATATATATATATAATATATTATTTTTTCCCCTCAAGATGCCTCACACTACAGAGTAATGGAAGAGTTTGCATCTAAAGGAAATGGTATGTTTTTTCTTTTCGTTTTTTTTTTTTTTACGCTTGTTGAATATTGAACCCCAGTTTATAGTTTAAAAAAATCTTTATACATTATAATTATTCTAAAGGCTCATCCACATTTCTACAGTTTTAGAAATTGTAAGCGGATTCCACTTGTAGCAGCTTCCCATTGATCTCAATAGGAGACTGCTACCCAGTTCACACATCTGAAGTTCTGTAGTGGAACTTCGGATGTAGAATTTTATTGCAATGGGAGAATGAATGTTTATTGTCTCAGCAGAATCTAGCTGGAAAAGCCCATTAGTCACTGGGACTATCTTTCCTGGATTTAATGGTGGTTTTTAAACTTGTAAATTTGCCTTTTTTTATTCTCGACCAAGTATCAAGGAATTGGAGCCAAGCTGCTCAAGTGTCACAGCCTGGCATGTCTGTTCGTTCACCCTCACCTACCAGCCCCTCTTTGACTGACTTTTTATGTCCGTAGATGTCAGGCTTAAAGGTGGGAGGGACCTGGCGTGCCAGACTTTGGCACTTCAACAGCTTGGTTTTTCCACTTTGGCTCTGAAAAAAAATGTGTTATTTGAGTTTGACAATCACCATCAGCTCTAGAAAAGGTTCGCTTTTATACTCTGAGCAATGATGTTGTATATGTCTTTGTTTAGAATGATGGAGAAAGACTTGGCCATTACTAGATAATTCTTCATCCTCTTAATAAATCTTACATTGTGGTTGCTTTAATCTTAGACTTTGATTACTTGGCTCAGTTCAGTGCAATACCTGCTTCAAGACGACATCCTGTAGGGACCAGTAACCAAGGGATGCATTCCTCTCCTTTACACTTAATTATTGGAAGTCCCATTAAAGAAGAAGATGAGCCCCAAGATGTGGAGCTTAAAACAAAAAAAACATATACTGTTAAACAGGAATCAAAAGAGAGCGTTAAACAGGTAATCAGTATATTTAACATTATGTTTTTGGTTAATTGTATTTTAGGCCAGCCCTATGAATTATGTGCACCCCTTTGTTTTGTGTCTAATTAACACTTTGACAGAAAAATGCTGTAATTCAGCTCACCCCGAGTCCACATCACAGCAGATGATGGGCCACACCAAGAGTTAAATCCAAGATAAGAAGTAGCCAGCGTGGAAGATGCAAAAAGTCTCATATATTGGATAAAAATGTCAGAGAGACATATATGATGAACAAGGTCATGCGTTTCAGGTGTTGCCACCCTTAGTCATAAATAAACACTTTGGTAAGATTTATCTACATCTATGTGGAGGAAGAGTGGTGCAGTTGCCCATAGTAACTAAACAAAGTGTTGTTTTAATTTTTCAGAGACCTTTTTAAAAAAAATTAAGAAGCAATCTGGTAGCTATGAGCAACTGCACCACTCTTCCTCTACACAGGTTTTGATAAGTGTCTTTTCCTAACTCCACAAAAAGCTGATCTATGTTAGCTCTGTAATTTATATATCTGTAGAAATTAAACATTAAATGTATCAAACAAATGTGTGTTACTAATATAAAATAGTATTCACAGGCTGTTTTTTTTGTTCAATTTTGTAGCCTTTAAAACCAGCTAGCACTGAACACATTACCATTAATACTTCACCTGTACCAATTTCCCGAAGACCAGACACAGCTGAAAGAGTGGGAACCCAAGCTCTGTCCCAGATAAAGCAAGACTTTTCAGTTAATGGCACTAAAGTATTAAGTGAGTATGTGACTTTTTGATGTTCACACATATTGGGGGAATTCATTACCCTGTTTTGTTTTGTTTTTAGTCCAAATTTGTCTCAAAAATTGTCACAGCTAGTTCCTGTGCGACTCTTCAGCGACTTTCTATTTAGAGCATTTCAGAACCCTAACCATGTTGTGGACTAGAAAACAGAGGAAATGTCTGGCGCAGTTATTTAGAATAAAAACTTCTCTTTATTGCAGTTAATCAGACATATACAAAACATGAAGATACAGGTGACTCATTTTGGTGGGAATATCCAACCTTAGTCATACCAGTTGTGGACTGCTTTAGAAAATATTTGCAGATTTGTGGAACATGGCCTCTCTTAGGCTCAAACTCAGATTAACCCACACCAGCCCTACAAAAGCATCTAAACTGGCAGCAGGATTTTGCTGTGCAACAAATTTATCAAGTGCCATGTAACATTTCATGCATTTTTCTACGCATTTAAAATCACCACAAAATGTGTGTTTTAAACCTGCACGGAGAGTAGACCATAAATTCCCACCATAACTCCTGTGCTGTAAGAAATGATGGAAAAAATTTGATCATGTTCAAACATGGCATATTTTTTGCAGCTTACTGAAGCCGAGTAAGATGTGCAGATTTTTCGGTGCAGTAACTTGCATGTTTCTTTTTCCTGATAGGAAATATCTTGTAACTTTTACTTGCAGGTCCAAAGATGCCTAGTTCTGAAGTTGCCTGTTCCCTGTCAGAAAAAATAGCAGATTCATTGGCAAGTGAGAAATCTGGAGCCCCGCTAACATCTGTTCAAATTAACTTTATTAGAAATATGATTGAAGAGACCCTTGATGACTTCAGGTAATGTTACTAAACTTTCAACTAATGCTTCAGTACAACTTATAAAAAAAAAAAATGAAAAGAAACAAAGCCATTTTAAACTACCTGTCCTTGCACAAAATTTAAAAGAAGTTTAAAACGTGTGGATGCCTGTTGCAAACACTTAGAGGTTTTCCTGTTAACATAAACATGGTTGAATCACTATCTGAGGGCAGAACAGGCATATCAATCATGTATAGGAATTATGGAAATTGCAACTTTCAGATGTTCTTTCCTTATCTGCTCTTTGTAGCTGTGTTTAGAAATTTGGTTGCTGTTGCTTTTGGTTAACATGCATGCTTAGCACACCACTGTGCTTTCAGTCTTATCCGTGCAGCTTTTGAGAAAACATGTATTGCTGTGAACTCTGGGAGTGCAACATTTGATGTACAGCCCATCCACATATTTGAGCTGCAGAGCAGAAATGTGTGGCACCCATGGCACAAAGAGAAAAACCAAACAGTAAGATTATTTTACCGCATCCATTACCAGTATATACATGATAGAGTGCTTGGAGAATAAAATATTGTTTAACCCTTAGAGGACAAAGGCCATACTGGTACACCCTGGCTGCCTGGTATGTACAGGTAAGTCCTGAGTCCTATCTAAACTATGCAAACACAGCCACTGGTCCTTGTTATCAGCAGCCTTGGACTCGCCGGCTGGTAATGGCGGACCCTAGCGATCCCCTGTGGACTTAAAAAAAAAATGAAAGGGGAAAAAAAAAAAAGTTTGATAAATGTGAATAAGCCCTTCCCCCAATAATAAAAAAAAAAACCCTACCCCTCTTCCCTTTCACATTTTACAAAAAAAATAAAAAAAATAAATAATGCTTCGGTAATTGTCTCAAGGCCATGGACTGCTGTCCTTACATTCTCTGGTAAATAATTTAAATACACCTTTGTATCTATTATTCCCTTGATGAATGCAAGGTGTCCAGGTGCTGAGGCTACAAAGGGGTCTTAGACTATGACACTCTCTTATCCATGCAGTTAGGATAATGTTTTGGTGTGCATTGTTTTTTTTTGTTTTTTCTTTTCTTTCTCCAAACAGCATTTTTTAATTGGGTTGAAAAGTTTTTTTTTATTTCATCTGTCCATAGAACACCCAGATGCTCTGTTTAAACTTAAGCTGAGCTGCTATGTTTTTGTGAACAGTAACCACTTCTTTTATTGTTATATAGTGTTTTTTTTTTTACTAGTGGACTTGTAAACAGAGGTTTTTGCATTGTGTAGAGTCTTCTGTAGCCTTTGGGTACCTTTTTACCTCTTTTATCATTGCCCATTGTCCTTTGGAATCATCATAACATGAAATCGACATAAACAGTAGTTGGTGGGGGAGACTTATTAAACCTTGTACAAAGAAAAAGTTGCTCGATGCTACCTATTAGAAGGGTTATCAGAGGATAAGAGCGAAGGGACAGCAACTGAAGGTTTAACTGAGGGTAAGAGCGAAGGGACAGCAACTGAAAAGTTAACCGGGGAAAAAAGAGAGGGAACAGCACTTGAAGAGTTAACCTATCAGCCTCAATGCTGGGTAGAAGGAGCAATTTGCAGACCTTATTGATGGCTGTTATCTCTGCACCAGGAAGATCTGTCAAGCCATGGAAGATGGAGAATAGAGCTTTTGGCCAGACAGGGGGACTCCTGCAATGTCCGGACCATAGACTTTTTGTGACTGCAGGCGCCAAGGACAAGGAGGCCATGCCTGCTTCCAGACTGCACTCTAAGCCACTGTCTTAGTGCTGGAGGTAGGCTGCAGATGTTGCAGGCCAGCAGCATCTTCTAAAGGGCACCTAGGCCACGCCCACGCCCTAATGACTGACACCATACCCTTTTTTTTATCAGTAATTTTGATTTATTGTTGCAGCCCTATATGACAGATCTCATTTTATTAATAATCAGTGCAAAAATCCAGGAAATACCTAAGGTTTCACTTATTGTTTTCTTTAAACTATACTGTCAGATGTCAGCTCAATAGAGTTGTGTTTCCAAAATAACATATCCCCATGTGTTCACTGAATGATGTGTGCAGTGATGTAAAAATATGCATAAAACATTTTCTCCTTTTTTATTTGTATTGTATGTACATTAAATGATCATTTTGTTAAACCCCATTTGGTTAGTAAACTCCTTGAAACTTTGTTTTGTAAGACATTACATTATTTTGCTCTTACAATGACCTAAAATGTCCCTTTATGTTTTCTCACTATATTGAGAGTCTCCAGATGGGTTTACGTCTGATAGTTCTTAAGAAGAAATGCAACTGACAGTGGGAGACTCTGACCCTTTTCAACATTGTGAACTGTGATAGGACTCGGGAGGAACTGTTCTGAGCAGATAGAATTCTAACCAGCTGTTCGTACTGAAAGCCTGTGAACCACATATGTAGATCTAGAGCTTAAAAGGAATCTGTCGGCTGTATTTGCTGCAGACACTGTTAGATAGCTATTAGGCTATAAAAATCAAACTGTACCTTTCCTGAAGCTGATGGTGGTTGCCAAATCTTATTAAAAAAAAACTTATTTTTTATTTCTCAGCCAAGTGGCAAGGAGGTGGAAATGAGCTGGACAATTGCCACAGCCTGTCACATCTACTTGCTCACCCTCACTTCCCAGTCCCTCCTTTGTTGACATAGAGCTTTGTATGTCAGTTAAAGAAGGGCTGAGAGAGGAAGGCTAGCGGGAAGAGGTGCTGTAGCAATTAATCAGCTTTGGCTCCACCTTCTTTACACTGAACTGTAAAATAAGGGTAGGGTCACGTGTAACGGATCCGCAGCGTATTTTACGCTGTGGAACCACCAGTGACCTGACCCATAGTGTGCCTCCAGCTGTCAGAACTAACCCAAACACCCCTCCCCGCGATGTCTGAGTACATTGTGCATGCCTGCGACGACTCGTAGTGTACACAGGCATGGCTGCAGCTCTGCAATGACTGACTACAAGCGGCATCTCGCAGGCCCCCTGTGTGTCTGCTTGGATCGGCATATTGCCGCTGCGAGCAGGTCGGGTTCTTTCGGGTTAGATCTGAGAGCTGGAGGCACACTATGGTACGGGTCACTGGCGGATTCGCAGCATAAAATTCTGCCGATCCGTTACGTGGGACCCTCCCCTAAAAAGGCAATTTTATAAGTTTAGCAACTGCAATCAGCTCAACTGATGACAGAAAGTAATACAGATTGAAATTTACTTCTATTTAAACCTGCCATTACTTATCAGCTGCTGTATGCTCCAGAGGAAGTTGTGTAGTTCTTTCCAGTCTCACCACAGTGCTTTCTGTCTGTGTCAGGAACTGTCCAGAGCAGGAGCAAATCCCCATAACAAACCTCTCCTGCTCCGGACAGTTCCTGACACAGACAGGGAAGGGGGGGAGGTAGGGGTTTGTTTAGCAGAGAGCACTGTGGTCAGACTGGAAAAACTACAACATTTTCCCAGGAGCATACTGCAGCTGATAAATACTGGAAGGTTTAACCTTCTGGCACCAGTTGATTTGAAAATATATTTATTTTTACTTCGGAGTACCCCTTTAAGTCCTCCAAAGACTGTAAAATCAGTTGTCTGTATGAATGTGTTTTTTTTTTTCTTTTTCCTTTTTCTTTTTGCTAATTATTTATTAAGTGTATGTCTATAAATTATCCCAACTCTGCTACTCCTATGCTGGTGGCATGTGAGTATGTGTGCAGGCAAAATCCAAGAATTATAATTAGGCTTAAAGGGAAACTCACAGCAGGTTCAACCCCACAAAACCCAATACACAAGGTATCACTTATGCGGATCTGCAGTCCGGTGCCAAAGATTCCCTTTGTATTAGCCACCATTGCTAATAGTCAGTGATGTGCAGTGAAGGGAGGACTTGGCATGCTGGGTATCTTGGGTGCAGCCTCCATTGCCCAAAGCCAGCAATTAGCAATGGTGGCTAATACAATGTGTATCTGCAGAACAAGACTGCAGATTCTAACGCCACCTTATAAATGAGTGCCTCAGACTGTAATCTTTGCCAGGCCTAAATTTTAGCAAGTACGGCGGATTCTGAGGCATCGCCCATTTCATCTAAGGCCCCACCCCTTTATGCCAAGTTATTGTAATAAACAACAAAGCATTAGCATGATGTTAAATTACACTCCATGCATATGCGTTGTTGTTTATTATAATGTATATTTATACACAGCAAGTGTTTCTCATGCATACTATATGGCGAAAGGGGGAGATTTATCATTAGGTGTCTATTGTAGACACAGATCTATCCCTTTACATTGCTTGTCTAATTTACCCTCTTGCTCCAAATTTACAAATGTTGTGCACTCCTTTGATAAATTTTGTGCAAATAAAGAAACACCCCCCTCGATCTACCGTGTACTCCTTCTCTACCTCCCACCTCCTTACACTGCTCACATAGCTAGAAGTGATGGAGCAGCAGTGTGCGCCGAACAAAACTCTCCACAATAGTAAAATAATAAATCTTTATAAAGTACACAGAGGGGGAGATTCTCAAAGAATTTAGCGCAAAAAAAAAAAAATCAATCAATTAAATGCCAAAATTTTGGCACGAAAAGTATCGACCACATTTTCAAAGAGCTTTGTGCCGCGGTTTACACTGTTCACGTCAGTTTTGTCAAAGTGGGCGTGTCCACGTATACTGTCTGCTTTACATAGGTTCAGTTTACATAAAAAATTCACACCAGCTTTTTGATAGTGTAGAAATGACAGAAATTGTGTTGTAGTTTTATGTTTTTTTTTTTTCCCTTCTAATTTTAGATACATGAATGCGGAGGACTACGTCAGATTCGGCGGATTGTGTTGATGAACAGCGTTTTTTTTAAATGTCAATAAAAGGGTTAAAGGGGTACTCCAATGAAAAAAATTTTTTTTAAATCAACTGGTGCCAGAAAGTTACCGTATATACTCGAGTATAAGCCGAGTGCTGAAAACGCCCCCCCCTAGGCTTATACTCGAGTGAATTCTCCGCTTGTCAGTGGTCTTCAACCTGCGGAGCTCCAGAGGTTGCAAAACTACAACTCCCAGCATGCCCGGACAGCCAGCCCGGGAATGACTAACCCTCCCCACCGGACGGTCCCTGCAGCATAGATGGCCCGGACCAGCTCACCCTTCCCACCAAACTAAAGGGGGTGTCTGGGTGATGACAAAGGCCGCAGTGGTCTTCAACCTGAGTACCTCCAGAGGTTTCAAAACTACAACTCCCAACATGCCCGGACAGCCGATTGCGGTCTGGGCATGCTGGGAGTTGTAGTTTTGCAACATCTGGAGGTCCGCAGGTTGAAGACCACTGATGAAGGGATTGACAGGTGGTGATGATGAAAGGGGGGGGGGGGGGGGAGATTATGACAGGGGTCTGGATGATGACGAAGGCCGCAGTGGTCTTCAACCTGCGGACCTCCAGGGGTTTCAAAACTAAAACTCCCAGCATGCCCGGACAGCCAATTGCGGTCTGGGCATGCTGGGAGTTGTAGTTTTGCAACATCTGGAGGTCCGCTGATTGAAGACCACTGATGAAGGGATTGACAGTCGGTTAATGATGAAGGGGGGGGGGGGGGGGTGGAATGATGACGGGGGTCTGGATGATGACGGGGGGGATAATGTATTTCCCACCCTAGGCTTATAGTCGAGTCAATAACTTTTCATGGGTTTTTGGGATGAAATTAGGGGCCTCGGCTTTTATTCAGGTCTGCTTATACTTGAGTATATACGGTAAACAGATTTGTAGATCACTTCTATTAAAAAATCATAATACTTCCAGTACTTTTTAGGGGCTGTATACTTAAGAGAAATCCAAAAAAGAAATGCATTTCCTCTGATGTCATGACCACAGTGCTCTCTGCTGATCTCTGCTGTCCATTTAAGGAACTGTCCAGAGCTGGAGAAAATCCCCATAGCAAACATGCTGCTCTGGACAGTTCCTAAAATGGACAGCAGAGAGCACTGTGGTCATGACATCAGAGGAAATGCATTTCTTTTTAGGATTTCTCTTTAGTATACAGCCCCTAAAAAGTACTGGAAGGATTAAGATTTTTTTAATAGAAGTGATTTACAAATCTGTTTAACTTTCTGGCACCAGTTGATTTAAAAAAAATAAATAAATAAAAAAAAAAGTTTTCCACTGTAGTACCCCTTTAACAAGGGCTGTGGGGGAGTGTTTTAGTTTTTTTTTTTTTAAACCAATTTTTTTTTTTTTAAATGTGTGGTGTTTTTTATAATTGAATTTTCAGGCTTAGTAGTGGAAGCCGTCATGTAGAAGGAATCCATTACTAAGCCAGGGCTTAGCATTAGCCCCCAAATCAGTTAGCGCTAACCCCCAATTATTTCCCCAGTACCCACCACCACAGGTGTTACGGGGAGGGCCGCTACCAACAGGCCCGGAGCATCAAAAATGGCGCTCCTGGGCCTAGGCGGTAACAGGCTGTTGTTATTTAGACTGGGGAGGGCCAGTAAGAATGGTCCCCGCCCATCCTGGTAACGTCAGGCTGTTGCTGCTTGGTTGGTATCTGGCTGATGCTAAAAAAAAATTTTTTTTTACATTTATTTATAAAAAAAAACGCATAGGGTTCCCCCTATTTTCAGGATCAGCCAGATCCCAATCAATCAGCAACAGCCTGACATTACCACGGTGGGCAAGGACCATTGTTACTGGCTCTCCCCAGCCTAAATACCCCAGCCTGTTACCGCCTAGGCCCAAAAGTGCAATTTTTGACGCTTCGGGCCTTTTGGTAGTGGCTCTTCCCGGAACCCCTATGGCGGTGGGTATAACGCTAAGCCACGACTTTTTTAATGGATTCTGTCTATAAGACAGCTTCCACTACTAAGCCTGAAAATTCAATTATAAAAAAACAAGACACATTTAAAAAAAAAAAAAAAAATTATTTGAAAAAACACTCCCCCACAGCCCTCATTAAACATTTTATTGCAATTAAAAAAAACGCTGGTCATCGTGGCAGTCCACCGAATCTGACGTGGTCCTCCGCATTCACTGAAATGAGAAGAAAAGAAAAACAAGAAATATGGGTTAGTAAATTTTTTCCGCTCTCCCCTGGGGAGAGCGCACATAATGCAGCATGTTCCTAAACAGTGAGCATCCAATTGCTGCTAAACTACCATCTTGGGGGGGCTCTAGTTAAAGGGGTATTCCAGGAAAAAACTTTTTTATATAAATCAACTGGCTCCAGAAAGTTAAACAGATTTGTAAATTACTTCTATTAAAAAATCTTAATCCTTTCAGTACTTATTAGCTTCTGAAGTTTAGGTTGTTCTTTTCTGTCTAAGTAATCTCTGATGACACGTGTCTCGGGAAACGCCCAGTTTAGAAGCAAATTCCCATAGCAAACCTCTCCTAAACTGGGCGTTTCCCGAGACACGTGTCATCAGAGATTACTTAGACAGAAAGGAACAACCTAAACTTCAGAAGCTCATAAGTACTGAAAGGATTAAGGTTTTTTAATATAAGTAATTTACAAATCTGTTTAACTTTCTAGAGCCAGTTGATATATATATATATAAAAAAGTTTTTCCCTGGATAACCCCTTTAAGCAACAGCTGGAGTCTCCCTGTTTGGGAACACACTGCCAGAAAGGCTTTGTTCCCATTATGCAAAATGCATAATGTGAACAGAGTCAGGCCTGGACTGTGTAGCTCTGCCTCTAATTACATCATCACTAGGGGGTGGAGCAGTAAAGGTCACAGGGGGTGTCAGGAGTGAGACCCCCTTTAGATCTGTCTCTCTGCCCTTGGACTACTACTCTCATCATGGGACAGTCTGTCCCATGATGGGAGTAGTTGTAGTACCGCACTCCCGCCGGCTCCAGGCTACTGTATGCACGGTTATAATTCATAATCCCCGCCGACGGGAGCTCCGGCGGCAGGGATTATGAATTGTGACAGCGTATACAGTATTCCCGCCGGGAGACGGCAGGGAGCGCAGTGTAGCCGCATGTGCCACCGGCTGGCTTGATAACTTAATAAATGCGGATCACAGCAGGTGTCTGGAGAAATGACCTGCTGCGATCTGCACCTAACCCCTGGACTATAACTCCCATCATGGACAGAGTCTGTCCATGATGGGAGTAGTAGTCCTAAAAGTCCCGCAGCCGGGGGATGTGCAAGTACTATCTGGTAAGGTGTAGTACTACAACTACTCCCATCATGGGACAGACTCTGCCCCATGATGGGAGTAGTAGTCCAAGGGCAGAGGGGTAGATCGCAGCAGGTCATTCTCCAGAGACCTGCTGCGATCCACATTTGTGAAGTTAACAAGCCAGCGGCTCCACTGTGCTCCCCGCCGGCTCCTATATACAGCTCTTATAATTCATAATCCCCGTTGGGAGATGGGAGCTCTGATTGGTGAATAGCTTTTCACCAATCAGAGCTCTCATCTCCCAGCGACGGGGATTATGAATGATGACAGATGTATATAGTATTCCCCGCCGGGAGTGCAGTATAGCCGCATGTGCCGCCAACTTTTACTGTTAATAAATGCGTATTGGAGGATGACCTGCTGCAATCTGCCCCTCAGCCCCTAGACTATAACTCCCATCCTGAACAGAGTCTGCCATGATGGGAGTAGTAGTCCTAACTGTGCCAAAATAATTTCACTTTCTCAGATGCTTTCTGACACTTTAGTATGTGTCCTCTGAGGTGGTGTATATTTGCGCAAGAAAAGTGCTTTTGCACATTTTTTTTGCGTTTAAAAAAACTAAAATGCAATTAATAAATTTGATTCTACAGTAGAAAGTGCTCTATGGTAAACTTACCTGTAGACATGACTATGAAGAATTCTTTCAGATTTTGCGCAAAAATATACAATATATACAATGTTAAATTCCCTCCATAGTCTATATTTTACAATCAGTTGACCTGTTATTATGGACTCCAAGCCCCACCCACTACCAGTTGGAACAGAGTCTGAGTGCAATCTCGGAATGGCTATAATATATCTGTGTCATTCCTGTAACTTGTCCATACATGCCAGTACACCTGACGAAGGGGCTCCCATGCCCGGAAACGCGTTATATTTGGTTCTACTATAAAAAGATTCTTGTAATATTATTTATCACTGCCTGCTTGGTGGATTGCACTGTATAGCCGGTTTTCTTCCCTCAACCGGACAACTTTACTAAACAGTGGCACTAGCCCAAGCTATAAAGTAGTGCTGGTACTACTTTTCCTACTTCTCCATGCAAGCAGCCTTTTACAGACTGTTAAATATATACAATAAAAGAAATCTACATACTGCAGAGTTTAATTCTATCTGAAAAAGAACACGTTGGGGTCATTTGTTTGCTATCGAGTAAAGCGAACATGTAGAGGCAGTGGGCTGACCGTTTCTACAGGTCTATATGGAAACTAGTGATGTTAGATACTGTTCAGTTTCAGCCATTTGGCAGCAGGTGTTAGCACATGGTTGTCCACTAATGTGGCAGGCAGTTAGTCACAGTATGACTTATACATTGTTAGTTGTAGATCACCAATTATATTGTCCAAAGTTTGGGCCAATGTACTTTAAATAATTTCTTCTCTACCTCTTTATTTTTAGGGAAGCATGTCACCGAGATATTATCAATTTACAAGTGGAGATGATAAAACAGTTTCACATACAATCGGTATGTATACAGAATATTTTCTTCTGGTTTCTGTTAAGATTGGAAAACAGGACTCTTAAGTGTATAAGAAAATATGTTAGAAATAGGTTGTGTAACAACTGAATGACTCTGAATTACTATACAGATTGAAGTATCTATTTTGCAACATAAAAGTAAGAAATAGGTTTTGTGCATGGCAATTACTAGAAATATTTTAATATTAAGCATGCCAGTGGAAGTAATATTGTAGAGACTTGCTGCCTCAGCATTTGTTAAGGAAAAACATTGTAATAAAACCTAATAAAAAGAGAACTATGAGAAAGTGCAGTTATTACGAATGTGTGTTACACTATTTTTTATAAGTTACCAGTCGTCAGTACACTTAGTATTATTTTAATGCTTTGTACCATTAGAAGTAAGGTTCATTGCACAGCAGGTAATGTGATAGAGAGGGTGCTGGGAAACCATGGTGCTTTGCAGAACTAGTGAAATTAGAAGTGGGTGTATGGGGCTCTCCACAACATTTTCTGAACTTACATCTCTGTGAAGTAGATGTAAACTGACTTAATGTTACATAAGATATAGCATGTCTTTAAATAGTCTCTACAGAAAAATATTACTTAAAAAGTCACTGTTAAGTGCATTTAGACACCACTTGTAAACCTTTATCATAATGATTGTTTATAACCCATTTTAGTACTGCACAGGGAAAAGTGGCATCTCAGCTGAGATAGATATAAAAGGACTTTGAAATGTTGGTGTCAACATGTTTCCCTTTTGCTTGGGACCTATTACTTGCCATTAGTTTCAGAACTTGCTAAATTATCTTATTGAATCTTTGTCTATTAACACCAATAAACTATATGCCCTTTAAAGGAGACCTCCGGGATAGAACATTCATTGTTATTTCTCTCCCTATGACAAAGTTATATAACATTGCAATGCACTTACGTTGTCCCTATTGTAGCGCTCGTCTGTTCCCCTGCAGCTTTTCTTCTCATCTGATGTTCAATAGGTCTTTTCTAACTCTCACTTTTGACCATCGTTATTTCCTATGGTGGCGGCCATCTTGTGGTTGAAACCTTAGCTTACCCAGCATGCTCCGGGACTTTTTTCTCCCTGCTGTCCCCGATTTCAGGCACTCCCACCTCTTACATATTCATCAGGGATCAGCTGTGATTGACTGAGCACACCTTGGCTGCCGCTGCAGCACAACTGTGGTTGGGTCACTGCTTTTACATCAGATCGGGAGGGAGGTAAGCATAGTTCAGGAAGCTGAAGTGAGGTTTCATGGGAGTTGGACTCCATGAACCCGGTAGTATCGGAATCTTTCAGTGACGATTGCAGGAGAATGGCTGGACCAATTCTCCTCTAATAAAGTGTTGCCGATCGGTGCATTATCTGAAACATGAAATAAACTTAGTTTTTTAATTTTCCCATACCGGAGGTCTCCTTTAAGATCGGCCAACAGGCTCCTGATAACAAACGCCAATCTCACTCAGCCTATAATAGGTCTGTGTAAAAGGCCCCTAAAGGGGTTATTCAGCCCAAAAAAGATATCCCCTGTTTATAGGATAGGGGATAAACGCTGCAATATCCCGAATAGAGACCCAGCTCTCCCTGCTGCATTGAGCGGCAGACTTCTCAATCTGAATGCATTTTCTATCGGACCACTGGATATACCAAAGTGCTGTATGCTGTGGAAATGGGTTCAGGTTAGGTTTGTATATTATTATTTTTTTTTTTTTTTGCTTGATAACCTTTGCTTGATAACCACTTTGTTAAATTAATCCATGTAGAAAATTCTATCTGATGTTGAACATCTTTCTTTTCTGAATGCTTTAAATTTTCTTTTTCCTATTAGGCTGGGTTCACACTACGGTTTGTCATTACGGTTCCCGTATACGGCTGGGAGGAGGGGTGGGCGGGGCTTAATTGCGGCGCCCGCACTCAGCCGTATTCGGTAACCATAGTTAATGTATGTCTATGAGCCGACCGGAGTGAACCGCAGCCTCCGGTCGGCTGCTTTTTCGGCCGTATGTGGTTTCCCGACCGCAGGCAAAAACGTGGTCGACCACGTTTTTGCTTGCGGTCGGGAAACCGCATACGGCCGAAAAAGCAGCCGACCGGAGGCTGCGGTTCACTCCGGTCGGCTCAGACATACATTAACTACGTTCCCTATACGGCTGAGTGCGGGCGCCGCGATTAAGCACCGCCCACCCCTCCTCCCAGCCGTATACGGGAACCCTAAGTACAAACCGTAGTGTGAACCCAGCCTTATTCCTTTTTTTTTTTATTTATTTTTTTTAAGTGGTGGGAGGTTTATTACAAAAATAAATATAATCCCTCAACAAATGAACAAGTACAGAAAAGACAACAACCCCCTGATCGAGTATTTCCCCTAACCACCTCTCCTTGCACTGGAGAAAAGGAAAGAAGGGGGAAACATAGAAATTGTTCTCAACATCTGGAGTATTACAGTTTTTCGTAACCAAGGTTGTCCATAACGCTTAAAACCGTGGTCTTTTATTGACTTTACACAAATAAGCTTAAATTGACAGTGTATTCACGCCTTTTCATTGTAGCTTTTGGAATAAACTGTTTAGACATTCTTCAATAAAACACTATCATTTAGTTATTTACCTGTCTAATCATTACAGAATAGGAGATGACTAGCTGATCGCGGTTGGGTCTGACTGCTGGTGAAACCTAGTCTCCCATTAGAATGCAGTGACGAGCATGTGCACCGCCGCTCCTATCATTCTCTAAGGGATCCATGAAAACAGTTGAGTAGTGTTCGGCTGTTTCTGGCTCCTTCCTTAGAGAATTATTGGAGCGGCTTCATTTTAACAGGAGACTGGAGTCTCCCCTGTTGAGATTGAGGAGGGTGTGGTCAGACCTTCCACAATCAGCTAGTTATCCCCTATTCTGATAGGGGATAACTTCACGATTGCACAACTCCTTTTAAAATATACCTACAATAATGGTCGCAGCAGCAGGATATCTGTTTAAAATTCCCCGCAGCTTCAGATCCCGAGACTTTCCCGAAAACATGCAAGTCTAGGGCACATCTGGCAAATACGTTCTCAGATCATTTTAGATACCAGTATTCACTTTTTAATACAGTTCCAGCTGGCACTACTGTAACACTATATAGCCATATTTTCTTGGAGCACCACAACACTCGGGCACAGTCAGTCATTCATGTATGCTTACTTTGTGGTGCTTTGCCTTTTCATAGATCAACAAGCCATACAGTTGTGAAGAGAAGCAAAGTCAGGTTAGCTTTATTTCACAAGTTCAGCAAAAGGGTACACAGGAGCAGATGTAAATAAGAAATGAGCTACATCTGTTTCTCGCACTTGGTGCTTCTTCCGGCTCACTAAACTCACATCACTGGAACAGGTTTTATGCATAGCCACCTACACATCACAGCGCCCACCTTACAGAGTTGGGCGCATCAGAGACGTGCCACAGAGATGTCCGTGATGATTTCCCCCCACTACCAGGGCAACTTAAAGATGCTTTACAGTCTCTTGCTGTGAGTGACTAAATAGGAATTTGCATCATTGTCTTCACTAAGCAACCAAGGATGCCACACAGACCTGTTGCCGAACAACTCTGCCCCACTTCCAGACATGTGCCCTCCATCACCAAGGCAACTATGACGCTCACAATCATTACCTTCAATTACACTCAAAGTATTATATAAACCAGTGACCCTGATTTACGAAGTGTTGGGTTTTTATTAGTGTAGAATGTTGTTTCACTCTATTTACCTTGGGGACACACAGATTGGTAAATTTCTGGCCAGCTTTTTCTTGGTGGTAATTTCTAGTTATTTATTTAGTAGTAAATAGGTCAGCTTTTTCCACCCTGCCATGTCCCCTTTCTGACCTGTCACATCCCCTTTTTAAGTTTGTAGGTTTATTTTGGCGCAAAACCTGACGAAAGCGGGTCGGGTTGACAATAGTCAATCAAGGCCAGAATGTGCAATATTAAATACTTTACTTCTTAGAAAATATATGAAGAACAGAGAAGATGTACAATTAAAATCATCCAGAACTACAAAAATGCACTCATAAAAAGTATGGTGTGTTGTCCAAGAACTAAAACTCGATGTAGACCCCAGATAACTACATAAAAATTTGCAAAGCAAACAGTAGACAATCACTTAAACTTATGGGCTAATCCTCAAGGACCTAGTGTGGTTGTGATGATGTGGGGTGAGTATTGAAGGATGAGACTGTAGGAAAAGTGATCAGTGGTGAAAGTAAAAAAGGAGAAAAATGGAAAGTGAAAGAGGGAGGAAGAGGAGAAGTATGATTAAAAAGAATCAGGAAGGAAAAAAATGAAAAAGTAAGAAAAATAAAAAATAAAAGTTAAATTAAAGATATGGGGGGTGGGGGAGGAGAAATAAGTGTGCCTGTAAAACTTCCTAAAATGCACAGATGCAGAGGTACCAAAGTATAATACAGTTTACAAGAATAATAAAAGTATATATAGTAAAGTACCACTGGGCCCTAGTGGTTCAGTTGCAATACAATAAAATAGTTAGTGTACAAACAGGAGGTAAAACAACTGAAAATAATAGTAAAAGTGATAATTTCCTGTGTACTCTGCTGGTACTAAGTGAGAACATAGTAAGTAGGTCTCAGCCGTTGTCATGGTGGGCACTTACAGAGGTGGTTACAGCCTTTCAGAATATGAATATTGATAATGCTGTTCCGCCAGCAATCTTTATTGTATTGGAGCTTTGTTAGCATATAAGCGTAGTGGCAATACAGATGCATGCGAGCATTCCAAATAGAGATTAGCAAATGTACATGACAGTTTTTGGTGGTGTTCCGCGGCTATGCCGCTACACACGTTCGGCTCCCCCAGTAGTAAGTATTCATAGATCGGTACACTGTACCACTCACCGGAGTCTGGCTGGTCACCGGGATCTGGCTGGTAGTGCCTATCACGGCTCTTCTGATGCGGTCCTGATCTATCGCCTCCCGTCACATCCAGGGCAATAGGGGTATGCCGATGTGGGGATGATTTGGACACCTCATGGGGGACTGTGCGAAAGGGGGTAGATTTGAACGGTGGCTCAGAGTTCAGTGTGTGGTCGCAGACTGGCAGGTCTGTTAGTCCATGCTAAAAGTATCCAGAAGTTATTATCATAGGCGTTTCAGGCTGGCTTAGCCATTCTTCAGTAATGTATAGGGTAAATGGGTTCATGGGGATTTATATATAGTTGCCAATTAATAGGTTAAAGGTAAATTACACGATGGATCCCTGCAAATGGACATTTCTGGTGGCTCAAGGGTAAAAACTGGCACTGTTCACTTTTGCTACAGTCTCAACATTCAATACTCACCCCACATCATCACACCCACACTAGGTCCTTGAGGATTAGCCCATCTGTTTTAGATAAATACACTCATGTCTATCTAGTCATTTAAGCCCAGTGGGCCCATTGCCTCTGTTTTAGGATCCAGGTGGCTTCCCTTTGAACTAATGGCCTTTGACTTACTCTCTCCATTTGAGGGGGAATCCACCACCTTAAAACCTGCAATTTTTAGTACTGTGGGGTCACTCTAAAGTTTCTCCCTTACATTAACTAGCCTTGGACATCCTTGCCCTGTTTCTATTGACTTAAAGGGGTATTCCAGGCAAAACCTTTTTTTATATATTTCAACTGGCTCCGGAAAGTTAAACAGATTTCTGTCTAACTGCTCAATGATGATGTCACATCCCGGGAGCTGTGCATGATGGGAGAATATCCCCATAGGAACTGCACAGCTCCCGGGGCGTGAGTCATCAGAGAGCAGTTAGACAGAAAACAACAACTCAACTTCAGAAGCTAATAACTATTGGAATGATTAAGATTTTTTAATAGAAGTAATTTACAAATCTGTTTAACTTTCCGGAGCCAGTTAATATATAAAAAAAAAGTTTTGGCCTGGAATACCCCTTTAAGATATTCTCGTATCCTGACATATAGGTAACGTATTGTCTTACATATGTAAAAGTATCCACCTGGGCACATCTTCACAACTGTATATCTCAGCAGTAATGTCTCCATTTTTATAGTCTCTTTGCCCCGGAACACTTTTCACTGAACCACAACACTTGGACAGTCTACTCTATTATGTAATTTAGTTACTTTACCATCTGACCATACAGAGCATTCTCTATTCTGTAGGTCACCTTTTTTCATCCTATTGACGTTCACTAACAGCTGTGTTCTCCACATCTTTCCACATTCTGCCCACATTCTGTCATTTCTAATCCATTTCTCCCTACTTTGCTTCCTTCCAATTGCTTTGCCACTTTTCAATTTCAAATATTTTTCAGTTTTTATTTTATTTTTTTTACATGCTTTGATTTTGTTTTTGTTACTGACTTGGTAAGACCTTCTCATCTTTTTTTCCATTCTGAATGTGCTCCTAAAACAGGACACTGTTGCATGGTATAGGGGATGCCTTTTTTTTTTTGTCTTTTTTCACCATATAAATTAATCAAGTACATAAAGAATGCATTTTTCCTTTGTCGTTTTTTTTACTATATGTCCATGCATTCATAATCTCTTTTCTTTTTCAGAATGAAATTCAAATGTTACTTGAAAGATACTCAGTAAACGAAAACTTAGTTGCCGAGATAGAAAAGCTTCGGGAAGAGAATAAAAGGTTAAAAGCTCACTATTAAGACAGTGGACTTTATGCTGAAGGAGTATTTTAAGTGCTTTTTCATAAATGTTTGTCATATTGATAAGATTACTTTTTTGACAGTATTGTCATCTAGTGTTTTTAACGCGCAAGGGTTGTCACCTTTTGGGCATATTTTTAATCAGGGGTGAACTGTCTTTGGGCAAGAAACACTGTATCCTAGAATGAAATTCACTGGAAGAAGCAGCTGGCTAGGTCACAGCAAGCTCACCCACAATACCTTCCATTGTCATGGGTCAATATCCCTCCCCGCAACAAAATAATGCATTATGGATTCACAGAACAGGTATGTTTGTCGTGAGCTAGACATCTGTTCCCTCTAAGAAATCAATGAGCATGTCAATGGGAGTGTTCCTTGTCTTCTGGTTATCTGCTCTCCTGTCTAGAAAATAGGACATGGAAGCGGTGACATCCCTTACCACACATTAAACACTTGAGATCTGCACATGATAAATGTTCCACTTGTCTAATGGTCTGGCATTCTAAACAGAATTATAAACTAAAGCAATAAGTGATGTTCCACAGGTTTGAGATTTACAATAATGTTGACATATACCATAAATGGCTTAATTAACTACCTAAGTGCCTGTTTTTTATATTCACTATGGGCTCAATTTAGTTAGCATTTTTAAAACACATATTCTTGTCAGCATTGTGGTTGTTAATGGGATGATTATGTTTCATAGTATATTTAACATAGATGCTTTTCATTTTTTATGGAATAAATCATTTAGTAACATTTTTCTAAATGTGTATTTATTAAGATAATAAAGTTAAGGCTTTGTGTATTTGCAACATTACAAAATGAATGTTGTTTTTTTGTTTGTATTTTTAACTGTAGTAAGCTAAACTTGGCGCTTTTTGTTTTGTATTTTTATTTTGGCGTGAAGCTGTCTTGTTAGAGTTCTAATGAACTTAATTTTAAACCTTTATTTCAGATCTGATATGGAAAGTAATTTTATTTAAATCATAAATATAAAAGCCGTTTTAATCCTCTTCAGCACTACATCAATATTATGTAATAAGAGAAGAAACGGTGCTGTGGCTAAGTCTGATTGATGTCTAGTCAAGCATGATAACAAAAATTAAAAGGTGTACCTAGAGAATCACGGTGCCTTTATACTGATATTAAATCATTGAATGATTTAATGACCTTGAATTTTAATAAATTTCTTTTATATTCAATCATAGTGATTTTGGTGAGTTTTCGAGCGGAGCCCTTTTTACGGCTATGGTTTGTCATCCACAGTTGTTAAGAAACGTGCACATTTTCAGCAAATTTCTTCTATCGCTGTATTGGGTTATGCTCTTTAACCCCTTAAGGACTCAGCCCATTTTGGCCTTAAGGACTCAGACAATTTAATTTTTACGTTTTCATTTTTTCCTCCTCGCCTTCTAAAAATCATAACTCTTTTATATTTTCATCCACAGACTAGTATGAGGGCTTGTTTTTTGCGCGACCAGTTGTCCTTTGTAATGACATCACTCATTATATCATAAAATGTATGGCGCAACCAAAAAACACTATTTTTGTGGGGAAATTAAAACGAAAAACGCAATTTTGCTAATTTTGGAAGGTTTTGTTTTCACGCCGTACAATTTCTGGTAAAAATGACATGTGTTCTTTATTCTGAGGGTCAATACGATTAAAATGATACCCATTATTATATACTTTTATATTATTGTTGCGCTTAAAAAAAATCACAAACTTTTTAACCAAATTAGTACGTTTATAATCCCTTTATTTTGATGACCTATAACTTTTTTATTTTTCCGTATAAGCGGCGGTATGGGGGCTCATTTTTTGCGCCATGATCTGTACTTTTTTTTGATACCACATTTGCATATAAACAACTTTTAATACATTTTTTATAATTTTTTTTTTAATAAAATGTATTAAAAAAGTAGGAATTTTGGACTTTTTAAATTTTTTTTCGTTCACGCCGTTCACCGTACGGGATCATTAACATTTTATTTTAATAGTTCGGACATTTACGCACTCGGCGATACCAAATATGTCTATAAAAAATGTTTTTTACGCTTTTTGGGGGTAAAATAGGAAAAAACGGACGTTTTACTTTTTTATTGGGGGAGGGGATTTTTCACTTTTTTTTTACTTTTACTTTTACATTTTTTTTACATTTTTTTTTACACTTGAATAGTCCCCATAGGGGACTATTCATAGCAATACCATGATTGCTAATACTGATCTGTTCTATGTATAGGACATAGAACAGATCAGTATTATCGGTCATCTTCTGCTCTGGTCTGCTCGATCACAGACCAGAGCAGGAGACGCCGGGAGCCGCACGGAGGAAGGTGAGGGGACCTCCGTGCGGCGTTATGAATGATCGGATCCCCGCAGCAGCGCTGCGGGCGATCTGATCGTTCATTTTAATCGCGAACTGCCGCAGATGCCGGGATCTGTATTGATCCCGGCACCTGAGGGGTTAATGGCGGACGCCCGCAAGATCGCGGGCGTCGGCCATTGCCGGCGGGTCCCTGGCTGTGATCAGCAGCCGGGATCAGCCGCGCATGACACGGGCATCGCTCCGATGCCCGCGGTTATGCTCAGGACGTAAATGTACGTCCTGGTGCGTTAAGTACCACCTCACCAGGACGTACATTTACGTCCTGCGTCCTTAAGGGGTTAAAGGGGTACTCCGGTGGAAAAATTTTTTTTTCGTATCAACCGGTGCCAGAAAGTAAAACAGATTTGTAAATTACTTCTGTTAAAAATCTTAACCCTTCCAGTACTTATCAGCTGCTATATACTACAGAAAAAGTTGAGTTGCTCTTTTCTGTCTGACCACAGTGCTCTCTGCTGACATCCCTGTCTGTGGCAGGAACTGTCTAGAGTAGGAGCAAATTCCCATAGCAAACCTCTCCGGTTTCGGACTGTTCCTGACATGGACAGAGGTGTCAGCTGAGAGCACTGTGGTCAGACTGAATAGAACTACTCAACTTCCTCTGTAGTATACAGCAGCTGATAAGCACAAATAAAGTAAAAATAAATCCTATATATAAGTTGGGTATCATTTTTATTGTATGAACCTATAGAATAAAGATAAGGTGTATTTTTACCGAAAAGTGCATTGTGTAGAATCGGAAGCCTCCAAATGTTAAAACATTTTGGGGTTTCACTGTAGATTTTGTGGTGAAATGATTGATGTAATTACAAAGTACAATTGGTGGCGCAAAAAACAAGCCCTTATATGGGTCTGTAGGTTGGAAATTTAAAGCGTTATGATTTTTAGAAGGTGAGGTGGAAAATACGAAAGTGCAAAAATGAAAAAAACATTTGGTCCTTTAAGGGTTAAACTTTATGTACATTTGGTGGCACTGTCAGTGTGGGACTACAAATAAGCTCTACAGAGAGTGTAATTGCTGCAGCTTGAACTTTTATTCACATTCTGTTAGATTTAAGTAGATAATCTCCCAAGGGAGCTTAAAAAGGCATGTGCAGCTGCATTATGGTCTATTCACACGTACAGTATTCTGCGCAGATTTGATGCTCAGGATTTCAAGCTGTGTTCAGTCATTCAGTTTACATTGAAATCTGCAGCAGAAAATCCTGCGCATCAAATCTGCACAGAATACTGTACGCGTGAATAGACCATAAAGCAGCTGCCCATGCCTTTTTAAGCTCCTGCTGACTGTAGTCCTGAAAGCTAGATTGGTCTTCACTGAGAGCCAGGGTCCCATTCCAGAATGTGTTCCCATCGGTTAGACCCCCACAATCAGCTATTTATTCCCTATCCTGTGGATAGGGAATAAGACAGTTTTCACCGGATAACCCCATTATTAAATGTGATGTCACACAACTCGCCAGCACTTATCTCACTCACTGATCTCTACCATAAATCTTTGTCTGTACTTCTGCTGCCTCCCCTTGGCCCAATATTAGCCCCATTGCAGGAGTTTATATAGAATTCACAAATTTGAGTGTAACCAGAATTTATGAATAACCAAAACTTCGTACTACTATCACACTGATTTGCTTAATAGCCCAGCTCTAGTACCTGCCAACCTTGCTTGTAACTTTACGTGGTCTTGTCATTTCATAGCTGAGATACTGTGGTTCTGTCATTTCAGGTGACTTTTAAGGATAAGCTGTCCATTTTTTTTTGTTTTTCTAATAAAATGTCCTGCTGAGGACTTTCACTACCTCTGGCATTTGCCTCATCCTTCTCACAAGAGTCAGCAGCCCCGAATTCAAGGGTTTTTTCCTGCCTTGCTTCCACTATATCTCTATTCCTAACCTTCTTATGGCTTGTGTGTTTTTTTTTTCCCGCTTTTGTTTTTCTATTAGTTTTGACCTTCTGATCTTTTGATGAAATTCTGAAACTAATGAAAAGGTTAATGATTCTTTAAATGTTATGTGCAATAGTTAACATATTCCACTAATTATGTAAATTTCCAGTGCTATCTTTATTGTGTTTGCGTAGTGCTGACATTTTAGTCCCAATTATATTTAAAGGAAAAAATACCTTCTAACAAAAACCAAATAAAAAATACTGATGTCTTACAATAGCCAGTTATTTTCTTAAGTGCACCATTATAAGGAGTTTAAAATACCACATGATCAAAGGGAAAAAAAGGCAAATTAATCATTTAACAGATTGTAGATACTAATAGGACACCAATAATGGAAATTCATGGTGACCTAAGCAGACATCTTTGTCTCTAAGTGAACGTGTGAGGACTGCCTTCTATTATGCCCTGTAGGGCATAACCGGTGGCTGGGCATAGAGCTCTACTTAGAGTTGACTTTGGCTATTTAAGATGAGATATACACTATTTTTCCCATTCTTTCTGCATGCACTATTTCTCCCGTTACTATCTTCCGTCAAAAAATAGCGGCCGTTATTAATAACGAGTTAAAACGGCTATTAGAAAAATCCCATAGACTATAATCGGATTTTCTAACGGCCATATAGGATTTTGTAACTGCCGTTTTACAGCTGATTTTCAGATGGAACTTCGTACGGATCTTTAAAACGGAGTAATTTTGTAGTGTGAAAGGGGCCTAACAATTATAAGCCTTCCACTATTTCTCCCATTCTTTCTTCTTACAATTATAAGCCTTCCATTCACAGACCCTGTCAGTTTCTGTCTGTCAGTATCTGTTGATGATCAACTTAACTTATGGTGCAGCAGCAACCACAACCTCCCAGACACTGTTCAGAGACACTTCCTGTTTTCTATCACCGTAAAAATATTCAAAAAAAATTTAGGAAATTGTTGCTAAACTTATAAGCCTAAAAAAGGACATTTAAAGTTTCCAAAATAAAATAGTGTTATGGTAAATTTTTATTTTATGGTATAGCTCTCTGTTGTACGAGCGCAGAAATTCCAATTTTAAAAACTGCTTATTTTTAAAAGTGTTTGATAAATATTAAAATGTCTTTCACAAATACAGAATGTATGGGCTAAAATTTACCAGTTATGTTGTACAATGTGTCACACCAAAACAGTCTTAAAATCACTTAGATTAAAGTGAAGCGTTAAAAGCAAAGTCAAAGCATTACAAATTTATTCTTACAGTAAGTGACGTGTCAGATTTAAAATAAGGCTGTACGCATAAGGCCAAATCTCTTTAACCCCTAGGACCAAGCATTTTTCCGTTTTTGCACCTTTGTTTTTTACTCCTTACCTTTAAAAAATCATAACCCTTTCAATTTTGCACCTAAAAATTCTAATGATGGTTTATTTTTTGCGCCACCAATTCTACTTTGTAATGACATCAGTCATTTTACCCAAAAATCTACGGCGAAATGGGAAAAAAAATCATTGTGCGACAAAATTGAACAAAACACACAATTTTGTAAATTTTGGGGGCTTCCGTTTCTATACAGTACATTTTGCAGTAAAAATGACATATTTTCTTCTGTAGGTCCATACGATCAAAATGATACCCTACTTATATAGGTTTGATTGTGTCCTTTTTATTTTTCCGTGTGTTGTACACGGAAAAATAAAAAGGACACAATGCGGTATCATTTTTTTCGCCGTGATCTGAAATTTTTAGTGGTACTATTTTTGTATTGATCGGACTTTTTGATCACTTTTTATTCATTTTTTCATGATATAAAAAGTGACCAAAATTCACTATTTTGGACTTAGGAATTTTTTTACGCGTACGCCATTGGTTTAATTAAGGATGTATTTTTATAGTTCGGTCATTTACATGCGGCGATAACACACGTTTATGTAACACAACGTTACATATTTTTTATATGTAAGTTGGGAAAAGGGGGGGGGTTAAACTTTTAACCCCTTAAGGACCAAGCCCATTTTCACGTTAAGGAAGCACATCTGACCACTGTCACTTTAACCCCTTAAGGACCAAGGACGTACCGGGAAGGCCTTGGTCCTGCTCCGGTGATATAACGCGGGGTTACATGGTAACCCCGCATCATATCACGGCGGGCCCGGCGTCATAGTGAAGCCGGGACCCGCCGCTAATAGCGCGCAGCGCCGATCGCAGCGTCGCGCGCTATTAACCCTTTAGCCGCGCGCTCAGAGCTGAGCCGCGCGGCTAAAAGCGAAAGTGATAGCTGTCGGTTAACTCAGTGGGCTGTTCAGGATAGCCGCCGCTAAATCGCGGCATCCCGAGCAGCTTACAGGAGCGGGAGGGCCCCTACCTGCCTCCTCGCTGTCCGATCGCCGAATGACTGCTCAGTGCCTGAGATCCAGGCATGAGCAGTCATGCGGCAGAATCATTGATCACTGGTTTCCTATGAGAAACCAGTGATCAATGATAAAGATCAGTGTGTGCAGTGTTATAGGTCCCTATGGGAGCTATAACACTGCAAAAAAAAGTGAAAAAAAAAAGTGAATGAATATCATTTAAAGTTTGAATCACCCCCCTTTTCCCATAAAAAAAAAAACACAGTGTAAATAAAAATAAACATATATGGTATCACCGCGTGCGGAAATGTCCGAATTATAAAAATATATGATTAATTAAACCGCTTGGTCAATGGCATGCGCGCAAAAAAATAAGTGCATTTTTGGTCACTTTTTATATGATTTAAAAATGAATAAAAAGCGATCAATAAGTCCTATCAATGCAAATGGTATCGTTAAAAACTTCAGATCACGGCGCAAAAAATGAGCCCTCATACCGCCCCATACACGGAAAAATAAAAAAGTTATAGGGGTCAGAAGATGACAATTCTAAACGTATTAATTTTCCTGCATGTAGTTATGATTTTTTCCAGAAGTACGACAAAATCAAACCTATATAGGTAGGGTATCATTTTAATCGTATGGACCTACAGAATAAAGATAAGGTGTCATTTTTACCGAAAAATGTACTACGTAGAAACGGAAGCCCCCAAAAGTTACAAAATGGCTTTTTTTTTTCAATTTTGTCGCACTATTATTTTTTTTCCGTTTCACTGTAGATTTTTGGGCAAAATGACTGACGTCATTACAAAGTAGAATTCGTGGCGCAAAAAATAAGCAATCATATGGATTTTTAGGTGCAAAATTGAAAGCGTTATGATTTTTTAAAGGCAAGGAGCAAAAAACGAAAATGCAAAAAACGGAAAAAACCCCGGTCCTTAAGGGGTTAAGCATTAATAACTCTGGGATGCTTTTACTTATGAATCTGATTCCGAGAGTTTTTTCGCCACATATTCTACTTTAACATAGTGGTAAATTTTCGCCGGCACTTCTTGGTAATTTCTTGGTGAAAAATTCCAAAATTTCATGAAAAATTTGAAAATTTTGCATTTTTCGAGTTCTCTGCTTGTAAGGAAAATACATACCAAATGAATTATATCTTGATTCACATATACAATATGTCTACTTTATGTTGGCATCATAAAGTTGACATGTTTTTACTTTTGGAAGACATCAGAGGGCTTCAAAGTTCAGCAGCAAATTTCCAATGTTTCACAATTTTGAGGGCCTTCATATTAAAAATACCCCATAAATCACTCCTCAAAGTATTCAAAATGACATTCAGTAAGTGCGTTAACCCTTTAGGTGTTTCACAGGAATAGCAGCAAAGTGAAGGAGAAAATTCAAAATCTTCATTTTTTTACACTCGCATGTTCTTGTAGACCCAGTTTTTGAACTTTTACAAGGGGTAAAAGGAGAGAAATCACCCCCAAAATTTGTAACCCAATTGCTCTCGAGTAAGGAAATACCTCATATGTGTATGTAAAGGGTTCAGCGGGCTCAGAAGGGAAGGAGCGACAATGGGATTTTGGAGAGTGAGTTTTTCTGAAATGGTTTTTGGGGGGCATGTCACATTTAGGAAGCCTCTGGGGAAAAAAAACCACATGGCATACTATTTTGGAAACTACACCCCTCAAGGATTGTAACAAGGGGCACAGTGAGCCTTAACCCCTTAAGGACACATGACGTACTGGAACGTCATGTGTCCACTCCCGATCTATAACGCGGGGCCACGGCGTGGCCCCGCGTCATAGCGGGTCGGGCCCGGCCTCTAACAACGGCCGGGACCCGTGGCTAATAGCGCGCGGCATTGATCGCTGTGCCGCGCGCTATTAACCCTTTAGACGCGGCGTTCAAAGTTGAACGCCGCGTCTAAAGTGAAACCGAAAGCATCCCGGCTAGCTCAGTGGGCTGTTCGGGATAGCCGCGGTGAAATCGCGGCATCCCGAACAGCTGACAGGACAGCGGGAGGGCCCCTACCTGCCTCCTCGCTGTCCGATCGCCGAATGACTGCTCAGTGCCTGAGATCCAGGCATGAGCAGTCATCCGGCAGAATCGTTGATCACTGGTTTCTTATGAGAAACCAGTGATCAACATAGAAGATCAGTGTGTGCAGTGTTATAGGTCCCTATGGGACCTATAACACTGCAAAAAAAAAGTGAAAAAAAAAAGTGAATAAACATCATTTAACTCCTCCCCTATTAAAAGTTTGAATCACCCCCCTTTTCCAATAAAAAAAAAAACACAGTGTAAATAAAAATAAAAATAAACATATGTGGTATCACCGCGTGCGGAAATGTCCGAATTATAAAAATATATCATTAATTAAACCGCTCGGTCAATGGCGTGCGCGCAAAAAAATTCCAAAGTCCAAAATAGTGCATTTTTGGTCACTTTTTATATCATTTAAAAATGAATAAAAAGTGATCAATAAGTCCTATCAATGCAAAAATGGTACCGTTAAAAACTTCAGATCACGGCGCAAAAAATGAGCCCTCATACCGCCCCATACACGGAAAAATAAAAAAGTTATAGGGGTCAGAAGATGACAATTTTAAACGTATTAATTTTCCTGCATGTAGTTATGATTTTTTCCAGAAGTCCGACAAAATCAAACCTATATAAGTAGGGTATCATTTTAATCGTATGGACCTACAGAATACATATCAGGTGTCATTTTTACCGAAAAATGTACTACGTAGAAACGGAAGCCCCCAAAAGTTACAAAACAGCATTTTTTTTTCAATTTTGTCGCACAATGATTTTTTTTCCCGCTTCACCATAGATTTTTGGGCAAAATGACTGACGTCATTACAAAGTAGAATTGGTGGCGCAAAAAATAAGCCATCATATGGATTTTTAGGTGTAAATTTGAAAGAGTTATGATTTTTTAAAGGCAAGGAGCAAAAAACGAAAATGCAAAAACGGAAAAACCTCCGGTCCTTAAGGGGTTAAAGGGGTATTCCAAGCAAAACCTTTTTTTTATATATATTAACTGGCTCCGGAAAGTTAAACAGATTTGTAAATTACTTCTATTAAAAAATCTTAATCCTTCCAATAGTTATTAGCTTCTGAAGTTTTCTGTCTAACTGCTCAATGATGATATCACGTCCCGGGAGCTGTGCATGATGGGAGAATATCCCCATAGGAACTGCACAGCTCCCGGGACGTGAGTCATCAGAGCGCAGTTAGACAGAAAAAAACAACTCAACTTCAGAAGCTAATAACTATTGGAAGGATTAAGATTTTTTAATAGAAGTAATTTACAAATCTGTTTAACTTTCCGGAGACAGTTGATATTAAAAAAAAAAAAAAAAATTGGCCTGGAATACCCCTTTAACATCCCACAGGTGTTTGATGACTTTTCGTTAAAGTTGGATGTGTAAATGATTTTTATTTATTTTTTTCACTAAAATGCATTTTTCCCCCAAAATTTTACATTTTTACATGGGGTAATAGGGAAAATTGCCCCCCAAAATTTGTAACCCCATCTCTTCTGAGTATGAAAATACCCCATGTGTGGACGTCAAGTGCACTACGGGCGCATTACAATGCTCAGAAGAGAAGGATTCACAATTGGCTTTTGGAAAGCAAATTTTGCTGAAATGGTTTTTGGGGGGCATGTCCTATTTAGGAAGCCTCTATGGTGCCAGAACAGCAAAAAATAAAAACACATGGCATACTATTTTTCGGAAACTACACCCCTCAAAGAACATAACAAGGGGTACAGTGAGCCTTAACACCTCACAGGTGTTTGACGACTTTGTATGTGTTATTGAATAATTTTTTTTTAACTAAAATGCTGGTTTTCCCCCAATTTTTTTTTTTTTAACAAGGGGTAATAGGAATAAATGCCCCCAAAAATGTGTAACCCCATCTCTTCCAAGTATGGAAATACCCCATGTGTGGATGTCAAGTGCACTGCGGGTGCACTACAATGCTCAGAAGAGGAGTCACATTTGCAAATTTTGCTGAAATGGGGGGGGCGGCATGTCGCATTTAGGAATTTTTGTGCATGTTATGATTTTTTACAGAAGTACGACAAAATCAAACCTTTAGATTTTTGGGTAAAATGAATGATGTCATTAAAAAGTAGAATTGATGGTGCAAAAAAAAGCCATCATATGGATTTTTAGGTGCAAAATTGAAAGGGTTATGATTTTTAAAATGTAAGAAGGAAAAAAACTAAAGTGCAAAAACTGAAAAAAAGCTTGGTCCTTAAGGGGTTAAGTACCAGGCCGTACCTGTACGCCCATGGTCCCTAGGTGGTTAATAAGGAAGGGGTTAATAGGTTTTTTTTTTTTTTTTTTTTTTAACTTCTTCTTTTTTTTTTTTTTTTTTTTTTTTACACTTTTAGTCACCTTAGGGGACTTTTAGGAGGAATCATTAGATTGCTCAATGTGGTTTCATAGAACCACATTGATCTGTGTGCTCTGCGCCCGATTGATAAACCCTGGTCCTTCCAGGCTTTATGATTCACGGCAATCCACTTCTGGGGGGGGCGGGGGGTTTAGGGGAGGGAGATCCACCCCCACTGGATCACCAGGTATGGTTCAAATGTCCAATGTTCAAAGTTGACAGCGGCGATCTAAAGGGTTAATAGCCGGCATGTTGGCTATTAATGCCGACCCCCAGATACAGGAATCAGCTGGGGGCCAGCTGGTATGACGCGGGCTCGAGTCGGGAGCCCGCGTCATACACAGCTTGCCGCCTCGGGACGAGGTTAAGGGAGTGTTCACATGGTAGTAACTAGCAGCGGGTCTCCTGCCATTGATTGGCTGGGCAGGCCTATGATATCACATCCCCAAAGCTAGAAGGGCTGTGCAGTGGGGATCAAAGCTTCATGATACCTACAAAAGGGCGGGGAGCAAGTAAAATAAATGTGTGGGTTCTTTTTTTCATTAACTTGTCCCTGATCCCTTTAAAAATGTAATTGTATGGGAGGAGATTATGACCTGTTGAGCATCTGAGAAAGTGCATGTGCGTTTTTTTTTTTTTTTTTTTTTTTTTTTTTGCATTGATCGGCCCCAAAATGATTTATTTTGCACTATTATGTTGTCTGATCCGGCTTTGTCATTTTCCAATGTTGTGTGCTTCCAGGTTAGCAGATGCACTGGTTGGTGCGCTGAATTTATTTTTGTGCAAATGTATTCCAGTGACCATCAAACATAGAAATTAGAGATGAGCGAATTTATAGTAAATTCGATTCGTCACAAGCTTCTCGGCTCGGCACTTTTCCTGCATAAATTAGTTCAGCTTTCCGGCTCTCCGGTGGGCTGGAAAAGGTGGATACAGTCCTAGGAGACTCTTTCCTAGGAATGTATCCACCTTTTCCAGCCCACCGGAGCACCTGAAGGCTGAACTAATTTACGCAGGAAAAGACATCAACTGCCGAGCCGAGAAGTTCGTGACAAATCAAATTTACTGTAAGTTCCCTCATCTCTAATAGAAATGTTAGCATTTTTACATTATCTAGGGACTTCCTGTCATTTGTGCAAATTTATTGTATTGACGTGCGCAACATAATAAACTTTATGCAGCTACTAGGAAAACCACACACTTGCGCAGCAAAAATCTGCGTTAATGATAAATTCACCCCTGTGTTACCAAACATGGTACAGATATAAAGGATGAGACAAAAATTTTCTGATTTGCCCGTAACAATCAATCACAGCTCAACTTTCATTTCTCAGATACTCTGGTGAAATAAAAGCTGAGCTGTAATTGGTTGCTATGGGCAAATCAGACCATTTTTGTCTCAATCAGATTCATAAATCTAGTTCACAATTTTAGAGTAGGGATCGACCGATATCGGTTTTTTAGGGCCGATACCGATACTCGGTGCAGGTTAGGGCCGATAGCCGATAACTTATACCGATATTCCGGTATAAGTTATCGGCTATTTAACCCCCTGCGACACCGCTGCAGATCATTGATTTAAAGCGGGCGCTTTAAATCAATGATCTGCAGTGGCTTTTGCGGGGCCATAGGCCGCCGCCGCCACCACCACCCGCTTCTCTCCCCCTGCCTGTCAGGGTGGTCCGGGCCATCCATCCATCCTTGCTGTAGTGTCCGGGGGCGTTCCGGGTGAAGAGTGAACCGGTCCGGGCTGTCCTTCTCAGGCGGTCATCTTCTCCACTCCGGGCAGGCTCCGGCCTAGTACGCTGCATAGACGCCGCTGCGCAGTGACGCCTGTGCGCAGCGACGCACCTGACGTCACGGCGTAGCGGCGTCTATGCAGCTACTAGGCCGGAGCCTGCCTGGAGTGAAGAAGATGACCGCCGGAGAAGGACAGCCCGGACCGGTTCACCCGGAACGCCCCCGGACACTACAGGAACGATGGATGGCACGGACCACCCCCATTACGGGTAAGTTTAATTTTTTTTATTGACTGGGAGGGGCCCGACCGGTATAGCGGTATGGGCAAAAATCCATACCGGTATACCGCCCAGCATCACGGTGGGGGGTGCGACGCAGTGCGGCGGGTCGGGGGGGTGGCAGTCGCGGTGCGGCGGGTCGGGGGTGGCGGTCGCGGTGGGGGCGGGGCATTATCGGCTTATCGGCAAGGTAATTGCCGATACCGATAATGCCCAAAATCGTGATTATCGGCCGATAATATCGGCCATGCCGATAATCGGTCGATCCCTATTTTAGAGTTATGAGAAATTAGTTGGATCTAAAATCTTTGCCTTTAGTTACATTTGGGTGCTTCTGTTTTTGTGAGAAGGTTGTATCTAATCACATACATGAGTAAGGCTATGTTTACAGTAGTGATGTGTCTTCCATTCAAGTAAGCACCCTGGTTGCTATGGGTAATACCACTGTTCATTTGCACAAGCTTTGATAAATACCCTTTTATAATGGAGTTTAGCAGGGTCCATAGAGGTGACCTTTGTTTTGACAGAATAAGTAGCACAGAGTCTTTGATGCACACGTGAGCAAAGCCAATGTCTTGGTTGCTGAAAAGTTCTGACATGCAAGCTCTGTATTTGCTTCTGATTTATTCTAGGCCTTTCCTTTGATGCGGCATGTAAAAAATACTAGGTGACTGAGTAGTATATATTTTATGCCCTAATAGGCTAATCTGTTAGTATATTTGAAGTTTGATAAATGGGGACAACATACAAATTTCCTGCAGATGTTATCTTCAGTTGGATTTGTACTCAATACTGCAGTGTCCAAACAACTGAGCCCACTTAGTGACACCTAGGAACTAAAGTATTCTTTAAAGGGGTACTCTGCCGAAAAACATTTTAGCCCCTGATCGTGGGGGTCTTGCGGCTGGGGACCCCCGCGATCTCCGCTGCGGCACCCTAGTCATCTATCCCCGGAGTGAACTCAGTTCCGGATGAATGGAGACTACAGCCACCATCCCCTTCCTTTCATGTCTATGGGAAGAGGCGTGACGTACTAGCCGTCACGCTCCCTCCCATAGACATGAATGGAAGGGGTGTGGCGTGACATTCTATTGAGCTTTTATACATCTAGAAACATCAGAAAATTGTGACTGATGCTATATTTAGAACACACTTGCTATTCCTCATGACAATGGAGGATCTCTACTATCTAATGTTTTAAAGGGTGCTCTAGCCCTTTCCTCAAAGTAAGCATATGTATTCTTGCTGAAATAGCTGCAGTTCTTAAATCTGACATATGTAAAATGACTAATCATCAGCAAAGTAAAAAAAAAAATGACAGAACATTTGTGGTTGTAATGCAGTTGATGCTAGATTTTATCTGCCTCGGGATCTAATTCACTCTACAATGATTTTACATATTTTGTAATTAACAATCATCTTTCATTATCATTAGTGTGCATATATTACAGCTTTAAATTCCAGCTGAGCAATGTAGCTTAGCTCCTAAAGTAATGATATCTAGAACAAGGCTTCAGGCGACCCGACACCAGAATAACAAAGATAAGTTTTAATACTGCCAAACTTTTTTTCCATTTACATAAATATATGGTCCAATGCTGAAACAGATTTGCAAAGTTTAGCTTAAAAGCACATAAAATCCTCTTGAAATGGGCTGTAGTTTCTTAGCAGATTTTAATAACTTTGCAAATAAACTATTTGAGTCTTAAACAATTTATTGAAAGAAAAAAGTACAAGGTCATTAAATCACTAAGGATCTCCTGCCAGCAACACAATCCTGTTTTCAGAATACTAAAGACAGCTTCATTATCAAACCACGCAACTGAAATATATAGTTTCTAGCAGCTAGAAAAAACACTTTAAATGGCAAGGAATACAATTTACCAGAAAGCTCTGTAAGGATTAAGCATTTAATGGCTGTAGAAAACATATTTTCACAACTCTACTTCAGTTGGTATATTGAAATTAGAAATAAGGGTCTACTTTTTTTCCCATGGTTTTGAGGCAGAGCTGCAATACCAAACATTTACCATGGACAGGAGTGGCCACAGCTAGACTGGGACTTAAATGCAATCCTGATATGGAAACCCCACCACCTTACACACAGTGCATTTAGAAAATCTTTAGACCCTTAAATTTTTTTTATTTTAGCACAAGAAAGGCTGCAACATAGCAAATGTTAAAGTTTTCCACAATTATTCTACATTCAATACCCCATAATGACAACGTGAAAACAGAATGTAAAAACTCTGTTAATTATTGAAAAGGAAAAACTAAAATATTGCACAGACATAAGTATTCAATACTTATAGACTCTTTGGCAGCGATTTCAGCCTCCAGTCTTCTTGGGTATGATGCCACAAGGTTTACAAATGTGGATCTGGGGATTTTCTGCAGATCTTCCCAGGCTATGTTAGGTTGAATGGGGGTGCCATCAGTGGAAGCCATTTTCATGTCTCTCCAGAAAAGTTTGATTTGATTCAAGTCAGGACTCTGGCTCCACCATTCAGGGACATTCACAAAGTTGTCCCTGCACCACTCCTGTCTTGTCTTGGCTGTGTGCCTAGGGTCATTCGGAGTACTCTATCATTTGATTTAGACATCTTTTTGTTTTGTAAAAAGTTGCATATTTCTTGCAGGTTGCATTTTTTTTTGTTTGGCAACATTTCAACACCTACTCTTTCTCTGTGTCTTCATTTTGTTGGTGTATTTTGTTGTTCTATTTCTTGTGATGTAAATGTGTAACAGAAATAAAAGTAGTTCTTAATAAACAAAAAGGGTTTTTTATTTTGCCAATCTTTAACTATTAAATGGGTACTTGGGTGAAAAACATTTTTTTTTTAATCAACTGGTGCCAAAAAGTTAAACAGATTTGTAAATTACTTCTGTTTAAAAATCTTAATCCTTCCATAGGTTTGCTATGGGGATTTGCTCCTACTCTGGACAGTTCCTGAAATGGACAGAGGTGTCAGCAGAGAGCACCGTGGTCAGACAGTAAAGATATTCATAAAGAAAAGAACTTCCTCTGTAGCATTCAGCAGCTGAGAAGTACTGGAAGGATTAAGATTTTTAAATAGAAGTACCATATATACTTGAGTATAAGCCTAGTTTTTCAGCACGATTTTTCGTGCTGAAAACGCCCCCCTCGGCTTATACTCGAGTGAACTCTCCACCTGTCAATCCCTTCTCAGTGGTCTTCAACCTGCGGACCTCGAGATGTTACAAAACTACAGCTCCCAGCATGCCCGGACAGCCATCGGCATGCTGGAAGTTGTAGTTTTGAAACATCTGGAGGTCTGTAGGATGAAGACCACTGCGGCCTTCCTCATCATCCAGACCCCCCTTTAGTTTTCTACTCGCTTCCCCTCGGTGGGAAGGAAGGGTGAGCTGGTCTGTGACGTCCCTGCGCATTAACGTCCCGGGGCCGGCCCGGAGTGGAGAAGAGGGCCTCCCGGTGAAGATGGACAGCCTGGAACGACTAACCCTCTCCACCAGATGGTCCCTGCAGCATAGATCACCCTTCCTTCCCACCGAGGGGAGGCGAGTAGAAAACTAAAGGGGGGTCTGGATGATGATGAAGGCCGCAGTGGTCTTCAACCTGCGGACCTCCAGAGGTTTCAAAACTACAACTCCCAGCATGCCCGGACAGCCATCGGCTGTCCGGGCATGCTGGGAGTTGTAGTTTTGAAACTTCTGGAGGTCCACAGATGTTGAAGACCACTGATGATGGGATTAACAGGCGGTGATGATGTATTTCCCACCCTAGGCTTATAGTCGAGTCAATAACTTTTCCTGGGTTTTTGGGTTGAAATTAGGGGTCTCGGCTTATATTCGGGTCGGCTTATACTCGAGTATATACGGTAATTACTTTCTGGCACCAGTTGATTTAAAAATAATAATAATAATAATTGTTTTCCACCCCAGTACCCCTTCAAGTTCAAACGGTCTCTGGTTATGGTAACATTTTTGGTATGAGTAAGTGCTGGACACCTGGAATTTATCGACAACAAAAGCCCTAAGTGGACAACACCGAAACCGAGGTAACTAACAGAGAGAGGACTGGTGTAAAGTCATTTTTCCAGGTGTTTTGTGGGCTGTTCCAAATTTATCATACATAGTATGCCTTGATAAATTTGCTGCAAGTACATCAAATTCACTTCAACTAAAAACAGTGCCAAAAAGCATCCACACAGCACATAAGAATATTTCTGTACTTTACACCATTTAGCCTTCCCTCAATTCTTACCAGTCTTCCTGTCCCAACCCCTGAAAACACACCCACAGCATGATTCTGCCACCACCATGTTAGACTTTAGGGAGGGTTATGGACAGATGATGAGCACATATATGAAGATATCCTCCAGATATGTCCACAGATAAGAACCATTTAGCACATCTAGTCTGTTCAATATTCTAATACTAAAAATATTCAATATCTTCTATGAAGGATATCTTTATGCTTATCCCATGCTTAAATGGTTACTATCACAATTTTTTTTTGTTCAGTTCAATAGATCACTATAAAATAAGTATATTTCTAAATACATTAAATTATTTTTTTTCATTAATTTAACTTAGAAATTGCTTGTATAAAAGTGGCCACTAGGGGTCCTCACAAAAGAGGCACACACTAATCTCTGGCAGTCGCTATATGAAAACCTACGGTGGCAACACTCCCGCCCCGTCGGAAGGCAGGCTTTAGAAGGCTTTGTGTGCGCTCCCGGCCTGTCACTCAGCACAAGGAGAAACCGAGAGAGGGCATGTATTACCGTGCAGGGCTGCAGTTGCTCCTCCGTCACACATACTGCCTGGGGCTATAGCTCTATTCCAGTCAGAGTACATAACTGGCTGTGATTTGTAGTCCCGTTATGCAATATGTAAGAGGAGCAGAGAATTATATATATTATCCTCTGCTCCTCTTTCATATTGCATAAGATATTGTGTGTAGGGGACTACAAATCCCAGCCAGTCATGCAATATGTAAGGGGATCAGACAATAATATATATATATATATATATATATATATCTATATATTATCCTCTGCTCCTCTTACATATTGCATGACTGGTTGGGATTTATAGTCCCCTACACACCATCTTATATTATCAACATGATAATCAATATTATCAATATGAGAGAGGAGCAGAGGATAATATATACACAATCACTATCCCAGTCAGAGTGACTGCACGACTGGCTGGGATTTGTAGCCACCTACACACATTATCGTATGCAATATGTAAGAGGAGCAGATGCTAGTATATATTACCCTCTGCTCCTCTTTCATATTGCTTAAGATATTGGTGTAGGGGACTACAAATCCCAGCCATTCGTGCACTGACTCTGACTGGGATAGAGGTATATATACAGTCGGTATATACAGTACAGACCAAAGGTTTGGACACACCTCATTCAGAGTTTTCTTTATTTTCATGACTATGAAAATTGTAGATTCACACTGAAGGCATTAAAACTATGAATTAACAAATTATATACGTAACATAAAAGTGTGAACCAACTGAAAATGTCATATTCTAGGTTCTTCAAAGTAGCCACCTTTTGCTTTGATTACTGCTTTGCACACTCTTGGCATTCTTTTGTTGAGCTTCTAGAGGTAGTGACCTGAGGTGGTTTTCACTTCACAGGTGTGCTAGTGTGGAGAAGGAGGTGTGATGGTGTCGGGGTGCTTTGCTGGTGACACTGTTGGGGATTTATTCAAAATTGAAGGCATACTGAACCAGCATGGCTACTACAGCATCTTGCAGCGGCATGCTATTCCATCTGGTTTGCGTTTAGTTGGACCATCATTTATTTTTCAACAGGACAATGACCCCAAACACACCTCCAAGCTGTGTAAGGGTTATTTGACCAAGAAGGAGAGTGATGGGGTGCTGCGCCAGATGACCTGGCCTCCACAGTCACCGGACCTGAACCCAATCGAGATGGTTTGGGGTAAGCTGGACCGCAGAGCGAAGGCAAAAAGGGCCAACAAGTGCTAAGCATCTCTGGGAACTCTTTCAAGACTGTTGGAAGACCATTTCAGGTGACTACCTCTTGAAGCTCATCAAGAGAATGACAAGAGTGTGCAAAGCAGTAATCAAAGCAAAAGGTGTCTAGAACCTAGAATATTACATATTTTCACACTTTTTTTATTATGTATATAATTTCACATGTGTTAATTTATAGTTTTGATGCCTTCAGTGTGAATCTACAATTTTCATAGTCATGAAAATAAAGAAAACTCTGAATGAGAAGATGTGGTCATACTTTTGGTCTGTACTGTATGTATGTATATGTATATATATATATATATATATAGTCATAGCCGTAAATGTTGTCACCCCTGAAATTTTTCAAGAAAATGAAGTCTTTCTCACAGAAAAAGATTGCAGTAACGCAAAAGGGAGTGGGGAAAAAGCAAATGGGACATAATGTCACACCAAACTCCAAAAATGGGCTGGACAAAATTATTGGCACACTTTCAAAATTGTGGAAAAATAAGATTTTCAAGCATGTGATGCTCCTTTTAAACTCATCTGGGGCAAGTACCAGGTGTGGATAATATAAAAATTACACCTGAAAACAGATAAAAAGGAGAGAAGTTTACTTTAGTCTTTGCATTTTGTGTCTGTGTGCCACACTAAGCATGGACAACAGAAAGAGAACTGTCTGAGGACTTGACAACCAAAATTGTGGAAAAATCTCAAGGTTACAAGTCCATCTCCAGAGATCTAGATTTGCCGTTGTCCACAGTGCGCAACATTATCAAGAAGTTTGCAACCCATGGCACTGTAGCTAATGTCCAGGAGATAAGATTAGACAGAAAAGAAAAATTGATGAAAGGTGTCAACGCAGGATAGTCCAGATGGTGGATCAGCAGCCCAAAACAAGTTCCAAAGATATTCAAGCTGTCCTGCAAGCATCAGTGTCAGCGCAAACTATCTGTCGACATTTAAAAGAATTAAAACACTATGACAGGAGGACCCCACTGCTGACACAGACATAAAAAAGCAAGACTACATTTTGCCAAAATGAACTTGAGTAAGCCAAAATCCTTCTGTGAAAATGTCTTGTGGACAGATGAGACCAAGATGGAGCTTTTGGTAATGCACATCATTCTGTTTACCTAAAATGGAATGAGGCCCACAAAGAAAAGAACACAGTACCTACAGTGAAATATGGTGGAGGTTCAATTATGTTTTGGGGTTGTTTTGCAGCCTCCGGCACTGGGTGCCTTGAATGTGTGCAAGGCATTATGAAATCTGAGGATTACCTATGGATTTTGGGTCACACTGTACAGCCCAGTGTCAGAAAGCTGGGTTTGCATCCAAGATCTTGGGTCTTTCCGCAGGACAATGACCCCAAACATACGTCAAAAAGCACCCAGAAATGGATGGCAACCAAGCGCTGGAGAGTTCTGAAGTGGCCAGCAATGAGTCCAGATCTAAATCCCATTGAACACCTATGTTGAGATCTTAAAATTGCTGTTGGGAAAAGGCATCCTTCCAATAAGAGAGACCTGGAGCAGTTTGCAAAGGAAGAGTGGTCCAACATTCCGGCTGAGAGGTGTAAGAAGCTTATTGATGGTTATAGGAAGCGACTGATTACAGTTATTTGTTCTAAAGGGTGTGCAACCAAATATTAAAGGAGTATTCCAGTCCTGAAAAACTTTTCCCCTATCCTAAGGATCAAGGATAAGTTTCAGATAGCGGGGACTGCTGGGACCCCGTGCGATCTCTCGTATGGGGCCCCGGCTCTCCGGCCCTATAGCGTGTGTTGACCACCGCACGAAGCGGCATCCGACACACTCCCTCAATACAGTGCTATGGCAGAGCCAGGGTTTGCTGAAGGCTGGGGCCCCATATGGGAGATTGCAGGGGGTCCCTGCGGTCGGACCCCCTGCTATCTGAAACTTCTCCCCTATCCTTAGGATAGGGGAAAGTTTTTTAGGACTGGACTTCTCCTTTAACCCGTTAAGGACACAAGGCGTACCTGTATGCCCTAAGTCCGCTCCCTTTCTATAACGCAGGGCCACGGCGTCATAGCAGGTCAGACCCGGCCTCTAACAACGGCTGGGACCCGAGGCTAATAGCACGGGGCACTGATCACGGTGCCGCACACTTTAAACCCTTTAGATGTGGCGTTCAAAGTTGATCGCCAAGTCTAAAGTGAAAGTAACCCACCCCTGGCTAACTCAGTCAGCTGTTCGGGACCGCCACAGCGAAATTGCTGTGTCATGAACAGCTGGAGGATCCCTACCTTCCTGATGTGTGTCCAATCGCCGAATGACTGCTCCGTGACTGAGATCCAGGCATAAGCAGTCAAGCGTCAGAATCATTGATCAATGTTATCCTATGGAATAACAATGATCGATGTAAAAGATCAGTGTGTGCAGGGTTATAGCCCCCTATGGGGCCTATAACATTGCAGAAAAAAAGTTAATAAAGATCATTTAACCCCTTCCCTAATAAAAGTAAGAATAGCCCCCCTTTTCTCATTTAAAAAAAAAAAAAAAAAACTGTGTAAATAAAAATAAACGTGGTAGCGCTGCGTGCAGAAATGTCCAAATTATAAAAATATATAGTTAATTAACCAGTTAAGGACCAAGGACGTTCTGGAACGTCCCCACACCCTGGGCTTTAAGGACCAAGGATGTTTCAGAACGTCCTGGTGTTTCTCCGGTCTCTGCCGCGCGCCGGGCAGAGATCGGAAGCGGATCCCTGCTGAAATCCTTCAGCAGGGATCCAGGGCAAACGCTGAGGGGGGCCATGTCGGCCCCCCATGTCGGCGATCGCCCCAAATGGCCAGCGATTTGCGGCGATACCGGGCTGATCGGGTCTCTGGGACCCGACCGCCCGGTAATTTTGCATGATCCTGGTTGTCACAGACAGCCAGGACCATGCTGGAGTATAGGAGCGAGGTGGCAAGCCTGCCACCTCCTCCTATCCCCTGCGATCCGTCGGTTAGCAGAGGTGGGGGGGGGGGGCGGTTACTTCCTCCCGCCCTGCCCGGCCCCTGGAAGTCCGGAGAGGACGGGAGGAAGACCGGGGGACGGGGGAGTGCTGGGGCGCGGCCCCAGTACTTGCCTCGTCCCTGAAGACCCGGATCCCGGCGATGAAGACGGCGGCGGCGACAGGCGAGTTCCTCTTCAGCCGCGGTCGGGCCCTTTACAGCAATGCACGTCGCCGTAAAGCGACATGCATTGCTGTAATGGGACCCTGTATACTACAACTCTCAGCATGCCCAGACAGCCCTTGGCATCTGAGCATGCTGGGAGTTGCAGTTTTGCAACATCTGGAGGTCCACAGTTTGGAGACCTTCCAGATGTTGCAAAACTACACATCCTCAGCATGCCCTTACTGTCCAGGCATGCCGGGAGTTGTAGTTCTGTAACATCTGGCCCTTCAGATGTTGCAGAACTACAACTCCCAGCATGCCTGGACAGTTGGCATACTGGGAGTTGTAGTTTTGCAACATCTGGAAGGGCACAGATTGGGAACCACTGTATCAGGTGGTCTGCAAACTGTAGTCCTCCAGATGTTGCAAAACTACAACTCCAAACATGCTGGGAGTTGTAGTTCGGCAACATCTGGCTCTAAAGATGTTGCCGAACTACCACTTCCAGCATGCCTGAGAATGTTTGGGAGTAGTGGTTTTGCAACAACTGGAGGCACACTGGTTGGGAGACATTGTCTGTTTCCTAACTCAGTGTGTTTCCCAACCCATGTGCCTCCAGCTGTTGCAAAACTATGACTACCAGCATGCACTGATAGACTGTGCATGCTGGGAGTTGTAGTTTTCCAACAGCTGGAGGTCCCCCCTCCCCCCCCCCCTGTGAATGTACAGGGTACATTCACATGGGCAGGGGGCTTACAGTGAGTATCAGGCTGCAAGTTTGCGATGCATCAAATTTTGTGCGGCAGCTCAAACTCGCAGCGGGAAACTCGCTGTAATCCCCCGCCCGTGTGACTGTACCCTAAAAACACTACACTACACTTACACAAAATAAAATAAAAAGTAAAAAACACTACATATACACATACCCCTACACAGCCCCCCTCCCCAATAAAAATGAAAAACGTCTGGTATGCCACTGTTTCCAAAATGGGGCCTCCAGCTGTTGCAAAACGACAACTCCCAGTATTGCCGGACAGCCGTTGACTGTCCAAGCATGCTGGGAGTTTTGCAACAGCTGGAGGTACCCTGTTTGTTAATCACTGGTGTAGAATACCCCTATGTCCACCCCTATGCAAATCCCTAATTCAGGCCTCAAATGCACATGGCGCTCTCACTTTGGAGCCCTGTCTTATTTCAAGGCAACAGTTTAGGGCCACATATGGGGTATCGCCGTACTCGGGAGAAATTGCCTTACAAATTTTGGGGGGCTTTTTCTCCTTTCACCCCTTATGAAAAGGTGAAGTTGGGGTTACACCAGCATGTTAGTGTAAAAAAATAAATTTTTTACACTAACATGCTGGTGTTGCCCTATACTTTTCATTTTGACAAGAGGTGAAAGGGAAAAAAAGCCCCCCAAAATTTGTAATGCAATTTCTCCTGAGTACGGAGATACCCCATATGTGGGCGCAAAGTACTCTGGGGGCGCACAACAAGGCCCAGAAGGGAGAGTGCACCATGTACATTTGATTTGATTTGCACAGGGGTGGCTGATTGTTACAGTGGTTTTGAAAAACAAAACCCCACATGTGACCCCATTTCGGAAACAACACCCCTCACGGAATGTAATGAGGAGTGCAGTGAGAATTTACACCCCACTGGTGTCTGACAGATCTTTGGAACAGTGGGCTGTGCAAATAAAAATTTTTGTACAGCCCACTGTTCTAAAGATCTGACAGACACCAGTGGGGGGGGGGGGGGGGGGTAAATGCTCACTGTACCCCTTGTTACATTCCTCAAGGGGTCTAGTTTCCAAAATGGTATGCCATGTGGGGGTTATTTTGCTGTCCTGGCACCATAGGGGCTTCCTAAATGCGACATGTCCCCCCCCATTTCAGCAAAGTTTGCAAATGTGACTCCTTCTCTTCTGAGCATTGGGGCGCCCCTGCAGTGCACTTGACGTCCACTTATGGGGTACCTCCATACTCAGAAGAGATGGGGTTACAAAGTTTCTGTTACGCCGAGCGCTCCGGGTCCCTGCTCCTCCACGGAGCGCTCACGGCGTCTCTCTCCCTGCAGCGCCCCGGTCAGTCCCGCTGACCGGGAGCGCTGCACTGACATGGCCGTCGGGGATGCGATTCGCACAGCGGGACGCGCCCGCTCGCGAATCGCATCCCAAGTCACTTACCCGTCCCGGTCCCCTGCTGTCATGTGCTGGCGCGCGCGGCTCCGCTCTCTAGGGCGCGCGCGCCAGCTCTCTGAGACTTAAAGGGCCAGTGCACCAATGATTGGTGCCTGGCCCAATTAGCTTAATTGGCTTCCACCTGCTCCCTGGCTATATCTGCTCACTGCCCCTGCACTCCCTTGCCGGATCTTGTTGCCTTGGGCCAGTGAAAGCGTTTAGTGTTGTCCAAAGCCTGTGTTACCTGAACTCCTGCTATCCATCTTGACTACGAACCTTGCCGCCTGCACCGACCTTCTGCTACGTCTGACCTTGCCTCTGCCTAGTCCTTCTGTCCCACGCCTTCTCAGCAGTCAGCGAGGTTGAGCCGTTGCTAGTGGATACGACCTGGTTGCTACTGCCGCAGCAAGACCATCCCGCTTTGCGGCGGGCTCTGGTGAACACCAGTAGCCTCTTAGAACCGGTCCACCAGCACGGTCCACGCCAATCCCTCGCTGACACAGAGGATCCACTACCTGTAAGCCGAATCGTGACAGTTTCGAGGGTATTTTCTGCTATTAACCCTTGCAAAAATTTGAAATTTGGGGGTAAACACACATTTTAGTGAAATTTCTTTTTTACATATGCCAAAGTGGTGAAACCCTTGTGGGGTATTAAGGCTCACTTTATCCCTTGTTACATTCCCCAAGGGGTCTAGTTTCCAAAATGTGATGCCATGTTGTTTTTTTTTGCTGTCCTGGCACCATAGGGGCTTTCTAAATGTGGCATGCCCCCACAGCAAAATTTGCTTCCAAAAAGCCAAAATGTGACTCCTCTTCTGAGCATTGTAGTTCGCCCGCAGTGCACTTCAGGTCAACTTATGGGGTACCTCCATGCTCAGAAGAGATGGGGTTACAAATTTTGGGGGGGGGTCTTTTTTGCTATTAACCCTTGCAAAAATTTGAAATTTGGGGGGAAACACACATTTTTGTGAAATTTATTTTTTTTTTTTACCAATGCAAAAGTTGTGAAACACCTGTTGGGTATTAAGGCTCACTTAATTCCTTGTTACGTTCCTCAAGGGGTCTAGTTTCCAAAATGGTATGGCATCTGTTTTTTTTTCTGTTCTGGCACCATAGGGGCTTCCTAAATGCAACATGCCCCCCAAAAACCATTTCAGAAAAACATACTCTCCAAAATCCCCTTGTCGCTTCTGAGCCCTCTACTGCGCCCGCCGAACAATTAACATAGACATATGAGGTATGTGCTTACTCGAGAGAAATTGGGCTACAACATAAGTATAAATTTTCTCCTTTTACCCCTTGTAAAAATTCAAAAATTGGGTCTACAAGAACATGCGAGTGTAAAAAATGAAGATTGTGAATTTTCTCCTTCACTTTGCTGCTATTCCTGTGAAACACTTAAAGGGTTAAAACTCTGACTGAATGTCATTTTGAATACTTTGAGGGGTGCAGTTTTTATAATGGGGTCATTTGTGGGGTTTTTCAAAAATGAAGACCCTTCAAATCCACTTCAAACCTGAACTAGTCCCTGAAAAATAGTGAGTTTGAAAACTTTTTTGAAAAATTGGAAAATTGCTGCTGAACTTTGAAGCCCTCTGGTGTCTTTCAAAAGTAAAAACACGTCATTTTATGATGCAAACATAAAGTAGACATATTGTATATGTGATCCCAAAAAAATGTATTTGGAATATCCATTTTCCTTACAAGCAGAGAGCTTCAAAGTTCGGAAAATGCAAAATTTTCATATTTTTCATCAAATTTGGGGATTTTTTACCATGAAAGGATGCAAGAAAAAACATTCTCGGAATCAGAATGATAACTAAAAGCATTCCAGAGTTATTAATGTTTAAAGTGACAGTGGTCAGATGTGCAAAAAACGCTCTGGTCCTAAGGTGTAAAATGGCCTGGTCCTTAAGGGGTTAAACAGCGCAGTCAATGGCGTACGCGCAAATAAATTCCAAAGTCCAAAATAGCGTATTTTTGGTCACTTTGTTTATATCCTGAAAAAATGAATAAAAAGCAATCAAAAAATCCAATCAATACAAAAATGATAAAGCTAAAAACGTCAGATCACAGAGCAAGAAATGAGCCCTCATACCGCCCCATACACGGAAAACTAAAAAAGCTATGGGGGTCAGAAGATGACAATTTTAAACGTATACATTTTCCTGCATGTGATTATGATTTTTTCCAGAAGTAAGACAAAATCAAACCTATATAAGTAGGGTATCATTTTAATCGAATGGACTTACAGAATAAAGAGGTGTAATTTTTACCAAAAATGTACTGCATAGAAACGGAAGCCCCCAAAAGTTACAAAATGGTGTTTTTTCTTCAATTTTGTCGCACAAAGATTTTTTTCTCCATTTTGTCGTAGATTTTTGGTTAAAATTACTGATGTCATTACAAAGTAGAATTGGTGGCGCAAAAAATAAGCCATCATATGGATTTTTAGGTGCAAAATTGAAAGAGTCATCATTTTTTTTAAATGTAAGGAGGAAAAAATGAAAGTGCAAAAACGGAAAAACCCCTGGCCCTTAAGGGGTTAAGTTAAGGGTGCCAAAAATTTAGTTCAGACCATTTTTGGAGTTTGGCGTGACATTTTGTCTAATTAGCTTTTTTTCCCTCCCTTTTTTGGTTTAGTTCCAATACAAACAAAGGGAATAAACATGTGTATAGCAAAACATGTGTTACTGCAATCCTTTTCTGTGAGAAATACTTCATTTTCTTCAAAGATTTCAGGGGTGCCAACATTTACGCCCAGGACATTATGTATATAAATAGGATAAACAGATGTGTGTGTGTATATATCTATTGTGTGTGTATATATGTATTGTGTGTAGTAAACTACAAATCCAAGGCAGTCGTGCAATATGTAAAAGGAGCAAAGGAATATATATATATATATATATATATATATATATATATATATATGTATATATATATATTAGGGCTGGGCGGTTTACCGGTTCATACCGAATGACATTTTTTCCCTGCACGATATGAATTTTTCCCATACCGCAATTAACCCTCTCCCCCCCTCGAATTAATGAATTATAAGCCGCAGATGAGTTGCAGGGGTGCTTTAAATTAATGAGATTGCGGCCGCTGGGGCTTTATATGAATGACTCGCCGGCTGCCGGCTCTTTAAATGAATGACTTGCGGGCCACCGGTGCTTTAAATGAATGACTTGCGGGCCGCCGGCGCTTTAAATGACTTGTGGCCGCCGCCACTTTAAATGAATGAGATGCGAGCCGCGGCAAGCTTTCACCTCCCTCTGCAAGCGCAAAAAGGCTGGCTTTTAGCGCTTGCAGGGGAAGGTGACAGCTTCCAGCTCACAACTTAAAGGAAAAATGTCAGATATTTTCTCCCGCACTATCCACAGGTACTGATGGATAGTGCGGGAGACGCTGATTGAAACAAGCCCTATTTTACCCGGATCCGCCCTGCCGTTCGCCCGCAATTGTAGCTTTATTCTATGTGTATATTTTGCTGTAACTTGCACGGACGGGGCTTCTGCAGCTTAACTGGCACTGACATCAGAGCCGCTTATGAATATTCATCCCCCCTCCCTCCAGTTCTCCCTCTCTTCGCCGCTCCTAACTGGAGGGAGGGGGGATGAATATTCATAAGCGGTGCTGACGTCAGTGCCAGTTAGCTGCAGAAGCCCCGTCTGTGCCAGTTACAGCAAGATATACACATAGAATAAAACTACAATTGCGGGCAAACGGCCGGGCGTATCCGGGCAAGGTAGGGCTCGTTGGAATCAGTGTCTCCTGCACTATCCACCAGGATAGTGTGGAAGAAAATATCTGACAGTTTTCCTTTAATTGTTTCCAGCGCCGTGGCCTGCAAGTCATTAATTTAAAGCGCCGGCATCCCGCAAGTCATTCGTTGTAAAGTGCCGAGGCCCTGAGGAGAGGGGGGGGGGGGGTGGATGTTAGAGAAATATAGCAGTGCCTGGGGATCATATATGATTAGTTCCTCGGGAGGGGGGGGGGGATACCGTGGAACCGCCATAACTTGCAAAAAATAATGAAAGAATAAAGTTACGTTAAAATCAAGCACATCATTGTTTTTCTTGTGAAATTCCCAATAAGTTTGATGTGTCACATGACACTCTTCCTATTGAAAAAACAAAAGTTTGATTCAAAATGACCGACTTCAAAATGGCCAACATGGTCACCATCCATCTTGAAAAGTTTCCCCCCTCACATATACTAATGTGCCACAAACAGGAAGTTAATATCACCAACCATTCCCATTTTATTAAGGTGTATCCATATAAATGGCCCATCCTGTACTACTCTCTCAGTAAAGTATTACTGGATAAACCTCTGCCCCTCTAAGGCTAAGTTTCTACTTGTGTTTGTTTATTTTGGGAAAAATGCCAAGAAAAGGGCCAATTCTGCCACATGGTGTTTTTTCGGGCAAAAACGCTGTGGCCAGATGTTAGCTGTAAATCAGTGAGAAAGCGCAAAATTCTTTTTTCTCTTGGCGTTTTTCAGTTTGGCGTTTTTTCACTTTTTTTTTGCGTTTTTCAGCTCCTTGGCGGTTTTGCTAAATCACAGCATGTTGAAGCCACTGGCATTTTTTCCCTGAAATCGTGGCATTTTTCTCCCATAGAAGTCTATGGGAGTAAAAAAAAAAAACGCTAAGAAAAATGCCATGTGGGTTTTAACTTTGGCGTTTTTTTCAGGCAGTTTTTATTCTCTTTTGGACTTTAGCGATCCAAAAAAGTGATGGAGATACCTTTTGTAATAACATTTCGTAGGGTACCATTAAAAAAAAATAATAAAAAAGATAAAGTAGAAATTTATCTTTCTTATAACAAAATGTTTATAAATTTTCAAACAGGGATCAATTTATGTGGCTGGGCAGGGCACTAAAAATATAGCCGACAATACTAAAAATGTAGTGTGTGCGTGTTTTTCACTTTTTATTCTATATTTTTTAGGTGGTACTACTACTCCCAGCATGGGACACACACTGTTCCATGATGGGAGTAGTAGTACCTGGACTAATTGACAGATCACCCGGGTCTGTTGCGATCCTTCTGAATAATGTATAGATGCGGCCGGCGGCTCTTCTATGGTCCCCTGCACTGCCGTATATATACACATATTCATATTTTATGCAGAGAGCTGTGACTGGCCAGATAGTTCCAGCCAACCACAACTCTCTGTGGGAAATATGAATAGGTGTATATATACGTCAGTGCAGGCGACCATAGAAGAGCGGCAGCCCGCATCAATACATTATACAGGAGGATCACAGCGGGTGTCAGGAATGACATCTGCTGTGATCTTTCCTTAACTGCAGGTACTACAGCTCCCAACATGGAACAGTGTGTGCTTCATGATTGGAGTAGTAGTACCTGCAGTTAAGGAAAGATCACAGTGGGTATCACTCCTGACATCCACTGTGATCGTCCTTTTTATTGCAGAGATGTGGAGCGGCTCTATACAGCGCTCGCATATCTGCACTATACTCCGGCCAGTGATATGAATAGAACGTCACTCATTCATATTTCCCGCTGGGGGCGGTGATGTGCTGCAACCATCCGGCCAATCCCCACTCTGGGCAGAAAATATGAATGAGTGATGTTCTATTCACATCACTGGCCGGAGTACAGAGCAGAGATGCGAGCACTGTAAAGAGCCGCTCCGCATCTCGGCTATATTATGGACAGTCGCATTGTGCGATATGTCTATTAGTAAAGGTACTACTACTCCCATCATGGAACAGTGTGTTCCATGCTGGGAGTACTAGTACTACCTAAAAAATTTCAAAAAAAGAGAAAACAAAAAGTGAAACGCACACATTTTATTAAAAATTAATAAAAAATTTGTTATAAGAATATAAAAAAAAAAATTCCATCACTACTGCATCCTTTTTTTTTTTTTGGTACCCAACAAATTTTGGGTACAAAAAAAAAAAAAAACGCCAAAGGGGCCAAAAATGCAATTTCCACACAAATGAAAAAACGCCAGATGCAGGAAATTGCACTGGGGTTTTTTCAGTCGTTTTTTCAGTAATTTTTTTCAAACCCAAAAATGCAGGACAAAAAAAGAAACTTAGCCTAATAGAAAACTATATACTCTTGTAGTAGTTTTTCTTCTTAACCCCTTTAACGACGCAGGACGTAAATGTACGTCCTGGTGAGGTGGTACTTAACGCACCAGGACGTACATTTACGTCCTATACATGACCGCGAGCATCGGAGCGATGGTCGGGTCATATGCGGCAGGTCCAAGCTGCTGATAGCAGCCAGGGACCCGACGGTAATGGCTGACATCTGCGATCGCGTGGATGTCCGCCATTAACCCCTCAGATGCCGTGATCAATACAGCGGCGATCCAATCATCCAGAACGGCAGACGTAGGTCCCCTCACCTGCCTCCGCTGCCTTCCACGGGTCTTCTGCTCTGGTCTGAGACCAAGTAGACCAGAGCAGAAGATGACCGATAGCACTGATCAGTGCTATGCCCTATGCATAGCACTGAACAGTATTAGCAATCAAATGATTGCTATAAATAGTCCCCTATGGGGACTATTAAAGTGTAAAAATAAAAGTAAAAAAATAAAAGTGTAAAAAATTAGAAAATTGTCAGTTTTTCCCCATTTTACCCCCAAAAAGTTTAATTTTTTTTTAAATAAACTTATTTTGTATGGCTGCATGTGTAAATATCCTAACTATTAAAATACAATGTTAATTATCCCGTACGGTGAACGTCGTGAATGTAAAAAAAAAAGTCAAAAATTGCTGCTTTTTTATAACATTTTGATCCAAATAAAATTGATAAAAAATGTATGAAAAGTTTTATATATGCAAATGTGGTATAAAAAAAAATTACAGATCACGGTGCAAAAAATTAGCCCTCATACCTCCGCTTATACGGAAAATTTTAAAAGGTATAGGTCAACAAAATAGAGGGATTTTACTAATTGACTAATTTGATTAAAAAGTTTGTGAGTTTTTTTTAAGCGGTATAATAATAGAAAAGTATGTAATCATGGGTATCATTTTAATCGTATTGACCCACAGAATAAAGAAAACAGGTCTATTTTACTGTGAAGTGTACAGCATGAACATTAAATTGTGGTTTTTTTATTAATTTCCCCACTCAAATAGTACTTTTTTGGTTGCTCCATATATTTTATGGTAAAGTGAGGGATGTCATTACAAAGGACAACTGGTCGTGCAAAAAACAAGCCCTCATACTAATCTGTGGATGAAAATATAAAAGAGTTATGATTTTTAGAAGGCAAGGAGGAAAAAACCAAAACGTAAAAATAAAATGATCTTAGTTCTTAAGGCCCAAATGGGTCCTTAAGCAATTAAAGGGAATGTGTCACCAAATTATAATTTTTTTTTTCTTAACCCCTTAAGGACGCAGGACGTAAATGTACGTCCTGGTGAGGTGGTACTTAACGCACCAGGACGTACATTTACGTCCTGAGCATAACCGCGGGCATCGGAGCGATGCCCGTGTCATGCGCGGCTGATCCCGGCTGCTGATCGCAGCCAGGGACCCGCCGGCAATGGCCGACGCCCGCGATCTCGCGGGCGTCCGCCATTAACCCCTCAGGTGCCGGGATCAATACAGATCCCGGCATCTGCGGCAGTTCGCGATTAAAATGAACGATCGGATCGCCCGCAGCGCTGCTGTGGGGATCCGATCATTCATAACGCCGCACGGAGGTCCCCTCACCTTCCTCCGTGCGGCTCCCGGCGTCTCCTGCTCTGGTCTGTGATCGAGCAGACCAGAGCAGGAGATGACCGATAATACTGATCTGTTCTATGTCCTATACATAGAACAGATCAGTATTAGCAATCATGGTATTGCTATGAATAGTCCCCTATGGGGACTATTCAAGTGTAAAAAAAAATGTAAAAAAATGTAAAAGTAAAAGTAAAAAAAAAGTGAAAAATCCCCTCCCCCAATAAAAAGTAAAACGTCCGTTTTTTCCTATTTTACCCCCAAAAAGCGTAAAAAACATTTTTTATAGACATATTTGGTATCGCCGCGTGCGTAAATGTCCGAACTATTAAAATAAAATGTTAATGATCCCGTACGGTGAACGGCGTGAACGAAAAAAAATTTAAAAAGTCCAAAATTCCTACTTTTTTAATACATTTTATTAAAAAAAAAATTATAAAAAATGTATTAAAAGTTTTTTATATACAAATGTGGTATCAAAAAAAAGTACAGATCATGGCGCAAAAAATGAGCCCCCATACCGCCGCTTATACGGAAAAATAAAAAAGTTATAGGTCATCAAAATAAAGGGATTATAAACGTACTAATTTGGTTAAAAAGTTTGTGATTTTTTTTAAGCGCAACAATAATATAAAAGTATATAATAATGGGTATCATTTTAATCGTATTGACCCTCAGAATAAAGAACACATGTCATTTTTACCAGAAATTGTACGGCGTGAAAACAAAACCTTCCAAAATTAGCAAAATTGCGTTTTTCGTTTTAATTTCCCCACAAAAATAGTGTTTTTTGGTTGCGCCATACATTTTATGATATAATGAGTGATGTCATTACAAAGGACAACTGGTCGCGCAAAAAACAAGCCCTCATACTAGTCTGTGGATGAAAATATAAAAGAGTTATGATTTTTAGAAGGCGAGGAGGAAAAAATGAAAACGTAAAAATTTAATTGTCTGAGTCCTTAAGGCCAAAATGGGCTGAGTCCTTAAGGGGTTAAAGATAACATACATTTGTTTGTTTTAAATATTTTGGGAAATCTTTAAAAAAAAATTCACTTGTCAGAAAATAGGTAAAATAATTATTAAAGTTTTCTTATATCTCAGTAGAGGGAGCGAAAATGAGAATGTGAAGAGAAAGGAACTTGAAACTTGGTTGCTGCAAATTTGACCCACCCCTCTCCCTGCTGGTGACCTCACACCTCCCTTCCTCTTGTGTCTCTGCAAGAGAAGGGGAAGAAATTCCACTGTGCCATGCAATCTTGTTGGTGACTGAACAGTGGTAAAGTACAGCTGCTACAAATTAATGGTATCATTATATAGGAAGAATCTTCTGCGGAAGCAGCATATTACAATACCAGTGGATGACATTCATTCCATGGTTCACAGTCTAGTGTAAACATCTCCCCCTGCAGTGGCCCAATAAGGGACAGACCTAGTCAGTGAAGCATGCACGCTCAGTACAGAGACACATGCAGACTTTGTACTGAGCTGTAGCTCTTACACACGGTTTTCCCAGGCTCCTGAAGGGCACGTGATATGCTTCGCAGTGAAACATTTATAATAATTAAGGAACCTGGTAAAGCTGTGTGTTACATTTATGCCCTGTAATGACTCAAGGCCCTGTAATGAGTCTGACTGTCTCACACAGCTTTCCCAGGCTCCTGAATGGCATGTGATCTGCTTAGTAGTGACACATTTCTGGGCATTCAGGAGCTTGAAAAAGCTGTGTGTGACAGTCAGACTCTGTTATTACAGGGCCATGAGTCATTATAGGGTCTGACTGCCACACTGCTTTTCCAGGCTCCTTAATGGCCAGAAATGTTTCATTACTAATGAGATCAGGAGCCTTGGAAAGCTGTGTGTGACAATCAGTGAGGAGATCTACACATTGAGGAGGTTGGGGATGTCCAGGGAGCTGAGCGTCAGGACTGACAGGCAGGTCACAGAGGTGCGCAGGGGGGAAGGAGGACGGAAGGGACTGCAGCTCTAAACTTTGTATAATCTCTGAGAGGAGACCAGGGCAGGACTGTGTAATGTGTGTGACTGTGTGCTGCCCCTTCCCCATCCATTGGTCACTGTTCCTCAGGGACTTCAAGAAAATGGCTCTGGCTCCCACTTTCATTTCACCTAGCCTGTACTTTGCACATGTGCAGTAAGCAGTCAGGGCATTTCTATGAGACACTCTCAGTCTTATCTTTCCCATGTCCTGTGAAGTGACACACCACAAAGAGGCTAGAATATGGCAGCCCCCAGTACACACTTTATTAATAAATAACATTAAAACTACATTGTCCTAAAGGTAAACACATAAATGAAAAGCTTTATCTTGATAGAACAATTATATTTATTAAAAAAATAAAATGGTGACACATTCCTTTTAAAATCTACTCTCCTACTTTACTGTGTTGATTCCCTTTACGTATTTAAAAATTTCTATCTCATCCCCTCTATCTTATCTTTTTTCCAAGCTATGCATGTTAAACTACTTCATCCATTCCTGGTAAGTTTTATCTTACACTCCATGCACTAGTATAGTTGTGTTGGATCTGTGACCGGGATCTGTTACAGCATGCATCCACACACCGTTCCTGGAGTGCTGCTTTATTGGGAGACAATGGGGGACATTTATCCTTGTTTGCTTTGGTAAGCAAGTTATTTTTGCTTTAGTTTTGCTTATATACTACATATTGATAAATTTGCTTATATACTACATGTTGATAAATTTGGAGCACATAAGCAAAACCAAAAAGTTGCAGCGGAGACTTTTTGGCTACTTTTTTAATTTTGCGCAAGTACTCTAGGTCAAACCTGGAGCAGACTTGTGACTTTTTGTTAGGGGTTTGCAAGTTCTTGTTCCCTACATGCGACTTTCGCACATCATAAATCCGTGACCACTGCAAAGTGAAAACTGAAAATTGCTTAGGTAAGGCTGTTTGTAACTTTTTGCTTACCCACAAAAGTTGCACAAAAAAAGTGCTTAGGCGCTCGTGAGACTTTTTGTGAGCCCGAAGTAAGCAAATAAATGTCCCCCATGTTTCTATATTAGGTAAACATCCGTTAATCAATATGTCAATAAGGCATGGACTACGTCGATTTGTTTTGAAGCACTAATGATTAATTTTGCTGTTTCATACAACTGCAAGAAAAAGTAAATGAACCTTTTGGAGTTACCTGGATTTCTGTAACGATAAAATGTGGTCTGATTGTTGCCACAATTATAGACACATCATTTTAATTAACAAGTAACAGGCAAAACATTTGTACTGTTCATGTCTCTTATTGAGCACATTGATTACAGTGAATCTCTGTTCGAGAATTCTTTAAAATCTAATTGGCAAAAGGTGTTGTAATTAAGGAGATAATATTGGAAATGTTGGTTTCACAGGCGCTTTCTCAGTTACTGACAAATCTGTTCTGCTTAGGCTGTGTTCAAATTGTGCGGTTTTCCTTTTGACAAAATCAGGGAGAAAATACATCAAAAATAGGAGAATTGTGCTGTGTGAACACAGCCTTCACCTCTTGAGGACAAAGGGCTTACCTGTATGCCCTTGTCCCACTCCCCATCTATGACAGGCACTCAGAAGCTCAGCGCGGATCATAGTGGGGTGGTCCTGGTGGCTATCTGTTGCTGGGACCCATGGCTAATGCCCAGCATTAACCGCTTAGTCTCCGTGATCAAAGTTGATTGCGGTGTCTAAAATGTAAAAAAAAAACACCACGTCCCTGCTGCGTAGCTGGGCTGATTGGGACCACTGTGGTGAAACCACGGTGTCCTGATCAGCTGAGAGGACAGTGTGGGGGCTCCTATCTACTTCCTTGCCGTCCGATTGATGATCTGACATATACATAAAAAAAATACCAAAATCCAGCATTGCGTATTTTTGGTCACTTGGTATACTGTAAAAGAAAATTATAAAAAGTGATCAAAAAGTCTGATCAAAACAAAAATGGTACCAATGAAAACTTCAGATCACCTCGCAAAAAAATAAGGCCTCACACATTCTCGTTTATGGAAAAATTAAAAAGTTGTGTTATTACAAAGTAAAATTGTTGGCGCAAAAAACAAGCCTTTATATGGGTCTGTATGTGGAAAATTGAAAGCGTTATGATTTTTAGAAGGGGAGGAGGAAAAACGAAAATGGAGTGCAAAAATTAAAAATGGCCCGATCCTTTACCCCTTAACGACCACAGATGTAAATGTACGTCCTGGCTTGGCGGGACTTCCTGCACCAGGACGTACATTTACGTCCTGTGTATGACCGCGAGCATCGGAACGGTGCTCGCGTCATACACTGCAGGTTCCGGCTGTTATTAGCAACCGGGGACCTGTCCGTAATGGCCGACATCCGCGATGTCCGCCATTAACCCCTCAGATGCCGTGATCAATACAGATAACCGCATCTGTGACAGTGCGGTACTTTGAATGGATGATCGGATCGCCCTCAGCGCTGTCGCGGCAATCCGATCATCCAGCATGGTGGCCGGAGGTCCCCTCAACTGGTTCTGGCTGTCTCCCGGGGTCTTCTGCTCTGTTCTGAGATCAAGCAGACCAGAGCAGAAGATCACTGATAATACTGATCAGTGCTGTGTCCTATACATAGCACTGAACAGTATTAGCAATCAAAGGATTGCTATAGATAGTCCCCTATGGGGACCTAAAAAGTGTAAAATAATAGTTGAAAAATGTAAAAATAAAAAGTAAAAAAAAGTGGAAAATACCCTCCCCCAATAAAAATGAAAATTGTCCGTTTTTCCCATTTTACCCCCAAAAAGCGTAATAAAAAAAAAAAAACATATTTGGTATCGCCGCGTGCGTAAATGTCCGTACTATCAAAATATTTTGTTAATTATCCCATACTGGGAATGGCGTAAACGTAAAAAATTTTTAAAGTCCAAAAATGCTGCTTTTTGTCACATTTTATTTAAAAAAAATAATAAATGATCTAAAAGTTTTATATATGCAAATGTGGTATTTAATCGTATTGACCCACAGAATAAAGAACACATGTAATTTTTACTGTAAAGTGTATAGTGTGAAGACAAAACCCTCCAAAATGCGCAAAATTGTTGTTTTCATTTCAATTTCCTCCCTAAACATTTTTTTGGGGGGTTCGCCGTACATTTTATGGTAAAATTAGAGGTTTCATTGCAAAGTACAATTGGTCACACAAAGAACAAGCCCTTATATGGGTCTGTAGATTGAAATATAAAGGAGTTATGAATTTTAGAAGGCAAGGAGGAAAAAAGAAAAACGCAAAAATAAAATTGGCCTGGTCCTTAAGGTGAAAATGGGCTTGGTGGTTAAGGGGTTAAGATAGGCCTTAACGCAACCAACTTTTAGAAGACAAATGTTGTGATAGAGATGCCTGAATCTAGATTATTGCTCACATTCTGGGTGAGTATCCGTGTATGGTTGGACAAAGTGTCTACAAATGGAGAAAGTTAAAGACTGTTGCTATTGATCACTCCAAGAATACAACAGGCAATCCTGAAAGAAGTGAGACAGAACCCAAGTCAGGTAAGGAAAGCCGACCTCCACTGTAAATCCAGTGACTTGTATATGATTTGCTTTTTAGCAAGCCCAGGCCACAATTATAACTTCTCTAAGCTACAAATCATCTATGCAGTTTGCTTCATTTGTCTTTGCCTCCTTACTTTTGCATATCTGTACCTTTAATAGTCACACAATGCCACTGCAATCTATATATATAAAACTCAAGTGTGTGTGTGTGTAAATGTTCCAGCATCACGTTCAAACGGCTAAAGATATTAACATAAAACTTGGCACACATGTTACTTATATGTCAACAACAAACATAGGATAGGTGATTTAAAGGAAATCTGTCATCAGAATCACCTGCACTAAACCTGTTACACAGGCTTGTAGTGCAGGTGATCCTGATTAAAACACTTCTTACCTCATTAAAAATGGTTCAGTGGTTCCTCAGATATCTTTAGTTTTATGTTATTCCCTGGCTTGGGGCTCAGTGGGAGGTCCGCATCAGCGCGGACTCGGCTATACGTCATTTCAGCCGGGCGGAGCGGCCACCAGGCTCATGAATATTCATGAATGTATCATCGCAGTCTAACTCCTTGTTTTTGGTCACGTGGGGAGCGCCTCGCATGCGCTGCATTCTGTACACCCGGAAGCGGCGTTCTCCCCCCGGCTTCACTCGAGCAGAGGCCCAATACAAGTAAGAAGATGGCCTGGATGAGCGAAAAGCCAGGGGTGGGAGGAACGGAAGGTGTTTTTATGCACAAACTGATGGCACATGCAGGATATATATAGATATATATATATATGCGTGTGTGTGTGTGTATATATATATATATATATATATATATATATATATCTCACAGAAAAGAAAACGTCCGGCACTCGAGAAAATGCAGGTAAAACTTGTCAATGGCTTTATTCACACGCTTAGGCAGGACACAATCTGACGCGTTTCGCACCCTCTGGTGCTTAATCGTAGATAGACACACATTCAAAAATGCAGGTTAAAATACACATGAGTTTGGTCACATGACCACATGGATCTTAATTAAAAACAGTTGGTTACAAAACATGGCATGGGGAATCATGATCACATTTAATCGTTCAAGGAGAGTTCACACCAGGATGCAATCAATGCGGCTTTCACATTTTAAGTAAAATTCAAATTTAAATGGTCCAAAGACTAATCTACCAATACTACCGATATTCATATTTATGTAGGGGTGCATATTTAACCGTAATACGCAATTTAAACTTTATCTGCACATCAAAAAATCCGAGATATTTTTATATATAAATCGATAACCGCATGGTGTATGTCACACCATGTGAACACCCCCCTATATAATTTGCGACAATTCTAAATTTATCGTATATACCGATATTCATATTGGTTTAGAGGTACATATTTACCGAAATAAGCACTTTGAACTATATGTAGACATCAAAATCCGAGATATTTATATATATAAATCGATAACCGCATGATATGCATCACGTCGTGTGAACATCCCCCTATAATTTACAACAATTCTAAATTTATTGTATATGCACAGGAAACGAAGAATAAATATTAAACCGGGGACTAGGCTTACATGATTAAGGATAAATTGTGTACATCCACTATATTTACTTATTCCATTTATGCACACGTTAACATTAAATCCAATCTTTTGTTTAATCCTTGCGGGAATCTTGTTCCCAAGAGGAACATCCAATGTGCCTCTCTATTGTATAGTTTCTTTCTAAGATCGCCTCCCCTAGGTCCTAAGGTGACTTTTTCTACTCCCAATACTCGTAAATGGGTAGTGTCACCTGAATGGGACTCTCTAAAGTGACGTGACAGCATGGACATGTTTGTCAAACTACTTTTAGCATCCGTGATATGTTTCCTAAACCTCACTTTTAATGAATTACCCGAGCATCCTACATATTGCAAGTTACACGCAGTGCATGTGGCTACATATATGATGGATTTAGTATTACAATTGATGTATTGATGTATATTGTATGTTCTATTTGTTGTGCAAGACGTTACAGTATTTGTGTTCACCATATGTGTACATGTGATACATCTGGTATGACCACATTTGCGGTTACCTATATTCCTCAACCAGTCCCGATCCTTTACACTTTCCTTTTGACTAATAAATAGACTGGGTGAGACCCTGGTTCCAATAGTGGGGCCTCTCCTGGACACAATAGAAATACCTTCTGATAATAAGTCTCTTAATATTGGGTCTGTTTCTAATACCGGGATATATCTATTTATTATTTTCTTAATTTGTCCAAATTGAGTACTGTATGAGGTCACGAAAAATGGTGGTCTATCTTTACTCGAATTTACATTTTCATTTGTATTTTTAGCCGATATATCTCCAACTTTATGTGAGTCCCTTCTGTTCTGATGCCTGCTAGAATAGGATACTAGTTCCTCACGTCCCCGTCCTTCTATTCTTGTTTCTGCTTTTTTTAATATTTTTCCACTATAACCCCTCTGTTCCAATCTAGTATGTAGTTCCTCTGCTGCAATTTTAAATTGTATCTCACTAGAGCAATTACGTTTTATTCTACATAATTCGCCATATGGAATATTATCCAAGACATGTCGTGGATGGCAGGAAGAGGCTAACAGAATGGAGTTAGAGGCTGTATCTTTTCTATAGGGGCGAATTTCTATGCCATCACTCCCACTAATCAACGAAATGTCCAAGAAATTAATTGTATTTTTATCGAAATGTGAGGTGAACCCCAAATTTAGGTTGTTATTTCCAATATACTTGACAAATTCCGAAAATAGTGTCTCTGTACCCCTCCAAATTATCAATAAATCGTCTATGTAGCGACTAATCCAGTGTATATTGTCATAATATGGGTTTTTATCACTGAAAATAAAAAGTTGTTCCCAGTGAAACATGTAGATATTTGCAAAGGACGGGGAATATTTGGCACCCATTGATGCTCCCCTGGTCTGCAGGTAGAAACCACCATCGAACACGAAGTAATTGTGTTTGAGCAAAAACTCCGTGGCGATGGTGATGAATTCCCGCAGACCAGGGGAGTATGTGCTGAACTTTTCCATATGAATGGACAGGGCATCGAGGCCTTTAGACCAGGGAATACATGGATATAAGCCTATAACATCACACGTTGCCCATGACAACTGCTCATCCCACACGATTTTTTCTAAGATATTAATCACATGCTTAGTGTCTTGTGTGAATGTGGGGGTGATTTTAGTCAGTGGTTGGAGATGGTGATCCACCCATTCTCCAAGGCGTTCACCCAGCGACCCAATGCCAGCAACTATTGGCCGAAGGGGAGGTGGAAATACACCTTTATGTACCTTGGGGAGTGAGTGGAACACTGGAGTAACTGGATTCTCTACAAATAGATATTCTTCCAGTTTTTTGTTAATTGCCCCCAGTGCTACGCCCTCTTCCAATATTTTCTTAAGTTTCATTTGGTACATTTTAGTAGGGTCATTTCGTAATTTACAGTAAGTAGATGTGTCTGATAACATATCCTCATTAAGTTGTTTGTATAACCCTGAATCCAGAACAATAATATTTCCACCTTTATCAGCATTACGAATTACGATAGACTTATTCTCAGATAATTCCTTCAATGCTATACGTTCATTTTTATTTAAATTGTCATAAGCATTATTCCGAGACACCTGTTCATTGAGTTTCACTAGGTCCCGCTCGACCAACTCCTGGAATCTATCCAGCGCCTCCGAACGGGAGGCAACAGGATAGAAACCAGGGTTGGCCGAGCGGTAGTTATTGTTCCTACTATCATCGACAACTGAATTTTCTTTCTGCAAGCAGGTAAGCTGTAATAATACATTTTGATCCTTGAAATTAGTAACATTAACATTAATTTCATCACCATCGTTCGCTACTGATCCTCCCACCACTGTACCTGAGGATTCTCCCTCCTCATGACTCATAACCCCCTTGTGAAAATGTCTTTTGAGAGTGAGTCCTCTTGCCAATTTATTAACATCTAATATGGTATTAAAAAGTTCAAACTTACTTGTCGGCACAAAATTCAGTCCTTTACCAAGTACAGTAATTTGGTCAGCAGACAAGATGCATGCAGATAAGTTCATTACCGGATTTATCTCGGAACCAGTAGCGAGCGCAGGGGATATCTTCTTTCTTCTATGTTTGCGTCCAGCTCTCCTTGTTTTTGACCCTTTAGGTTGTCGGTCTGACCCAGACAGTTTTTTGGAATAGCTCCAAGTTCTTTGGATGGTGCGGCGATCGATGTTAATTTCTTTTTCTGTTGTTGTACTGATGAATATTGTGCACCTGTGTTTTCCTCTTGGGAACTTTCAGGGTCTGAAAAGCTCACTTTCCTTGCAGATCGGGACCTTGGATGATTTCTGCGTTTGGATCTGGATCGTGGTGTGCGTAAAATAGAACGCGGTGTGTCTGGGTTGTCCCCTTTGTTGAGATGCCACGAGAACACTTGATCTTTGTTGTAATCCAAAATATCTCTTTGGAATTTACTTTTTTTAATGTCCATTATGGAGTTTTCCACACTGTCTAGTTTCTCCAATGCTGCTTGTTCCACACTGGCAAAATCCTTGTGCTCTTTGTACATAGCCAGCTGGGTCCTAAGGCCCTCCATTTCCTGCTGCATACTGGCTAATTCCAGGGATTCCTCCTCCACAATATATGTCATAAGTTTAGCTGAACATTCCAGCAATGCGGAGTCCCATTTGGTAATGAATCCCTGTGAGTATGTTTTTATGGGTCTTTTTTTCAGTCTCAGACCCCTTGGCACAATGTTCTTTTCTAAATATGTAGTGAGAGTTTTATTATCCCACCAAGTCTTCGTCTCCTTAATCATGAGATTCTCCAACTGTCTTGTAATAGCAAGCATGTCAGGGGGAACCACGTTAACCGTGGTTGTAACAAAATCATTGAATACTGTTTGAGCTTTCGCATCTCTGCTCGGACCATATTTGTCCATATTACTCACATCAGCGGTTACAGGTTCCCCCAGTCCTAGCCTTGGCGTTTCCAAATTAGATTCAGCCATGTTAGTCCACGCGGTGGGAGCACTCCAATGCGGGAACTGTTTGATGCAGATAGGGTCAGGCTGCTCACCACTCTCGCGTTTGCTGCGCTATCTCGTGCTGCGGACACCGGTACCGCTCCCGGCTTAGTAGAACTCTCACAGAAAAGAAAACGTCCGGCACTCGAGAAAATGCAGGTAAAACTTGTCAATGGCTTTATTCACACGCTTAGGCAGGACACAATCTGACGCGTTTCGCACCCTCTGGTGCTTAATCGTAGATAGACACACATTCAAAAATGCAGGTTAAAATACACATGAGTTTGGTCACATGACCACATGGATCTTAATTAAAAACAGTTGGTTACAAAACATGGCATGGGGAATCATGATCACATTTAATCGTTCAAGGAGAGTTCACACCAGGATGCAATCAATGCGGCTTTCACATTTTAAGTAAAATTCAAATTTAAATGGTCCAAAGACTAATCTACCAATACTACCGATATTCATATTTATGTAGGGGTGCATATTTAACCGTAATACGCAATTTAAACTTTATCTGCACATCAAAAAATCCGAGATATTTTTATATATAAATCGATAACCGCATGGTGTATGTCACACCATGTGAACACCCCCCTATATAATTTGCGACAATTCAAAATTTATCGTATATACCGATATTCATATTGGTTTAGAGGTACATATTTACCGAAATAAGCACTTTGAACTATATGTAGACATCAAAATCCGAGATATTTATATATATAAATCGCGGTTATCGATTTATATATATAAATATCTCGGATTTTGATGTCTACATATAGTTCAAAGTGCTTATTTCGGTAAATATGTACCTCTAAACCAATATGAATATCGGTATATACGATAAATTTTGAATTGTCGCAAATTATATAGGGGGGTGTTCACATGGTGTGACATACACCATGCGGTTATCGATTTATATATAAAAATATCTCGGATTTTTTGATGTGCAGATAAAGTTTAAATTGCGTATTACGGTTAAATATGCACCCCTACATAAATATGAATATCGGTAGTATTGGTAGATTAGTCTTTGGACCATTTAAATTTGAATTTTACTTAAAATGTGAAAGCCGCATTGATTGCATCCTGGTGTGAACTCTCCTTGAACGATTAAATGTGATCATGATTCCCCATGCCATGTTTTGTAACCAACTGTTTTTAATTAAGATCCATGTGGTCATGTGACCAAACTCATGTGTATTTTAACCTGCATTTTTGAATGTGTGTCTATCTACGATTTAACACCAGAGGGTGCGAAACGCGTCAGATTGTGTCCTGCCTAAGCGTGTGAATAAAGCCATTGACAAGTTTTACCTGCATTTTCTCGAGTGCCGGACGTTTTCTTTTCTGTGAGAGTTCTACTAAGCCGGGAGCGGTACCGGTGTCCGCAGCACGAGATAGCGCAGCAAACGCGAGAGTGGTGAGCAGACTGACCCTATCTGCATCATATATATATATATGTATACACACACACACACATGTATGCACACATGAATATATGCATATATATTTATATATATATATATGTATGTATGTATGTTTGCACACATGATTATATGCACACACATATATATATATACATATATGTATGCAATATGAATATATGCACAAATATAATGTATGCACACACGAATATATGCACACACATATATATATATATATATGTATGCACACGTGAATATATGCACACATATATATATATATATATATATATACACGCATGAATATATGCACACATATATATCTATATATATCCTGCATGTGCCATCAGTTTGTGCATAAAAACACGCTTCCTCCCACCCCCGGCTTTTCGCTCATCCAGGCCGTCTTCTTACTTGTATAGGGCCTCTGCTCGAGTGAAGCCGGGGGGAGAACGCCGCTTCCGGGTGTACGGAAAGCGGCGCATGCGCGGCGCTCCCCACGTGACCAAAAACAAGGAGTTAGACTGCGATGATACATTCATGAATATTCATGAGCCGGGCGGCCGCTCCGCCCGGCTAAAATGACGTATAGCCGATGCGGACCTCCCACTGAGCCCCAAGCCAGGGAATAACATAAAACTAAAGATGAAGATATCTGACGAACCGCTGAACCATTTTTAATGAGGTAAGAAGCGTTTTAATCAGGATCACCTGCACTACAAGCCTGTGTAACAGGTTTAGTGCGGGTGATTCTGATGACAGATTTCCTTTAACCCTTACTCCATTAGCCAGGGTCGGGGTTTTTGTTTAAAGTCCCATACAAGTCAATGGGAAATAAATGTTGCTGCATAACTTACCGGCTGAAGATATTTAGATAATAGTTGGTCACATGTTATTAATATGTCCACTTAAAATATAGGATAGTTAATTTAACCCTTAACCACCCTCATTTTTGAGGGTCAGGGTTTTTGTTTAAAATCCCATGCAAATCTATGGGAAATGTTTGTTCCCACGTAACTTCCGTACGGCTGGAGATATTTCTATAATACCTGGTACACATATTACTTATATGTCAAATAAAAATATATGATAGTTAAATTAACCCTTACCTACACCCTTATATAAAAGATGGGTTTTTGTTTCAAGTCCCATGCAAGTATATGGGACTTCCAGTACTTATTCCACAAGCTCTGCTCTGCATCTCCTGGTGAATGTGTCTGTCCGGTTGGCAAGCCACACCCCATCTCACAAAGAAACGCCCACTGTTTAAGCCCCACCCCTTTTATTTTCTACCCTTTTTGTGCACGTTGTGCACGGGCTTGGCTTGCAAATAACGCCCGGTCCCACAAAGCCACATCCCCTTCTATTTTCAGCTTACAACATCTTCATCACAAATCAGTCCCACCTGAGGACAGAATATGAGGATGAGACATGAGCATCGGGATATGAGGACGGGATGGGAGGTCGAGATAGGAGGACGGGATATGAGGTCGGGATAGGAGGTCAGGATATGGGGTTGGGATATGAAGTATGAAGTCAAAAGCTATGTTGACTTTCCTCCCCAATAAAGATTAGGAAGGAAAAAACGGGCAACGCCAGGTAGTGTAATAATACTTCCCCCCTGAATCTACATTATATAGACAGAAGTATTTGGACACAATTTTCTTAATAATTGAATTCATGCGTTTCATTGCCACCTTCCAATGCAATAGATTTCAGCACAAGATTCTTTAAATACATATTAAAACTTTAACTTTTATTTAGAGATTTAAAACCACTTTCTGTGTGCACAGCATGATAAGTAATAGTATAATATCATTGTCTCATACCAACGTGTTTTTAGCCCTATAGGGGGCTCTTAGTCATGGTAAGAGAGACAGATCTCCATTACTAAAAGCCCCCTGTAGGGCTGGAAATGAACAATATCCAAACACAAACTGCACAAAAACATAAATAGCTCAATAGCTATTGAACAAAGAAATATTTGTTTTAAAATATAACGTTTTTTTTTAAATATAGAAAGTTTCCACATAAAAATCACCCCCTTTTTAAATTAAAAATGTAATATAAAACATAAACATGTGTTATGGCCATATGGAGAATTTTCCAAACTATTAACCACTTAGGGACCAAGGGCGTACAGGTACGCCTTCGTTCCCTGGTACTCAAGGACCAAGGGCATACCTGTGCTCCCGTGGAAATTGCTGACCCGCCGCGCAAGGACCGGACCAGGGTTACTGCTGATGTCCTGAGAACCCCATGTCGGCGATTGCCACAAATCGCCGGTGAATTCACACTGACGATTTGCGGCGATTTCGGGTCATACAGGTCTCCGGTGACCCAGAAAATAAGGGGGATTGGGGTTGTTTAAGACACCCAAGATCCCCCTGAAAGGATAGGAGTGAGGTGGCAGGGGTGCCACCCCTCCTATCCCTGCTATTGGTCGTTCAGAAGCGACGACCAATGGCAGATTAGGGTGGGGGGTTAACATTAGGTTCCCCCATTCCGCCCACCCACTGTTGTCCAGGCAGAATGGGGGTACCGGTGCTGAAGGTCCACTTACCAATTGTCAGCGGGCGGCGATTGGCGACAGCAGAGGACAGCGATGCGGCTCCCTGGATCTTACGCAAGCCGTTGAGTTGCCTAGCAACATCTACAGGGCTACAGTTTGGAGACCACTATACAGTGGTCTCTAAACTGTAGCCCTCCAGATGTTGCAAAACTACAACTCTCAGCATGCCCAGACAGCTGTTTGGGCATGCTGGGATTTGCAGTTTTGCAACAGCTGAAGGGTCACAGTTTGGAGATCACTGTGCAGTGGTCTCTAAACTGTGGCGTTCTAGATCTTGCAAAACTACAACTCCTAGCATGCCCAAACAGCATGCCCAAACAGCAAACCGCTGTCTCGGCATGTTGGGAGTTGTGGTTGAGTACCTCAAGCTGTTGCATAACTACATCTCCCAGCATGCTGTTCGGTGATCAGTACATGCTGGGAGCTGTAGTTGTGCAACAGCTGGAGGCACACTGGTTGGAAAATACTGAGTTAGGCAACAGAACCTAACTGAAGGTTTTCTAACCAGTGTGCCTCCAGCTGTTGCAAAAGTACAACTCCCAATATGCACGGTCTGTCAGTACTTGCTTGGAGTTGTAGTTTTAAAACAGCTGGAGGTTTGCCCCCCATGTGAATGTACAGGGTACATTCACACGGGCTGGTTTACAGTGAGTTTCATGCTTCATGTTTGAGCTGCGGCAAATTTTTCATCCCAGCGCAAACTCCTAGCGGGAAACTCACCGTAAACCCGCCCGTGTGAATGTACCCTTAAAAACACTACATTACACTAACCCATAATAAAGAGTAAAACACTACATATACACCCCCTTACACTGTCCCCCCCTCCCCCCCAATAAAAATGAAAAATGTATCGTACGGCAGTATTTTCCAAAACGGAGCCTCCAGCTGTTGCAAAACAGCAACTCCCAGCATTTCCGGACAGCCACTGACTGTCCAGGCATGCTGGGAGTTTAGAAACAGCTGGAGGCACCCTGTTTGGCCATCACTGGCGTAGAATACCCCTATGTACACCCCTATGCAATCCCTAATTTAGTCCTCAAATGTGCATGGCGCTCTCTCACTTCAGAGCCCTGTCATATTTCAAGGCAACAGTTTAGGGCCACATATGGGGTATTTCCGTACTCGGGAGAAATTGCTCTACAAATTTTGGGGGGCTTTTTCTCCTTTTACCCCTTATGAAAAGGAAAAGTTGGGGTCTACACCAGCCTGTTAGTGTAAAAAAATTTAAATTATTACACTAACATGCTGGTGTTGCCCCATAATTTTTATTTTGCCAACAGGTAATTGGGAAAAAAAAGACCCCCAAAATTTGTAGTGCAATTTCTCCTGAGTACGGAAATACCCCATATGTGGGCATAAAATTCTCTGCGGACGCACAACAAGGCTCAGGAGTGAGAGTGCACTATGTACATTTGAGGCCTAAATTGATGATTTGCACAGGGTGGCTGATTATACAGCGGTTCTGACATAAAAGCAAAAAGTAAATACCCACATGTGACCCCATTTTGGAAACTGCACCCCTCATGGAATGTTACAAGGGGTATGGTGAGCCTTAACACCCCACAGGTGTTTCACAAATTTTCATTAAAGTTGGATGGGAAAATAAAATAAAAAAAAATTTTCACTAAAATGCTGGTGTTACCCTAAATTTTTCATTTTCACAATGGAAAATAGGAAAACAGCCCCCCAAAATTTGTAACCCCATTTCTTCTGAATAAGAACATATCCCATATGTGGATGTAAAGTGCTCTGCAGGTGAACTACAATGCTCAGAAGAGAAGGAGCGCCATTGGGCTTTTGAAGAGAAAAATTGGAATTGAAGGCCACGTGTTTTTACATAGCCCCCATAGTGCCAGAACAATGGACCCCTCACACATGACCCCATTTTGGAAACTACACCCCTCATGTTATGTAATAAGGGGTACAGTGATCATTTACGCCCCACAGGTTTCTGACAGATTTTTGGAACAGTGGTCTGTGAAAATAAAAAATTTAATTTTTCATTTGCTCAGCCCACTGTTCCAAAGATCTGTCAAATGCCAGTGGGGTGTAAATGCTCACTGCACCCCTTATTAAATTCTGAGAGGGGTTTAGTTTCCAAAATGGGGTCACATGTGGGGGGTCCACTGTTCTGGCACCACGAGGGGCTTTGTAAATGCACATGGCCCCTGACTTCTATTCCAAACAAATTCACTCTTCAAAAGCTCAATGGCGCTCCTCCTCTTCTGAGCATTGTAGTTTGCCCGCAGAGCACTTGACGTCCACACATGGGGTATTTCCATACTCAGAAGAAATTGGGTTACAAATTTTGGGGGTAATTTTCTACTATTACCCCTTGTAAAAATGTAAAATTTGGGGAAATACAGGCAAGTTTAGTGAATTTTTTTTGTTCATTTACACATCCAACTTTAACAAAATGTCGTGAAATACCTGTGAGGTGTTAAGGCTCACTGTACCCCTTGATAAGCTCCTTGAGGGGTGTAGTTTCCAAAATAGTATGCCATGTGGGTATTTTTGCTGTTCTGGCACCATAGGGGCTTCCTAAATGCGACATGCCCCCCAAAAACCATTTCATCAAAATTTGCTTTCCAAAAGCCAAATGTGACTCCTTCTCTTCTGAGCATTGTAGTTTGCCTGCAGAGCATTTTATGTCCTAACATGGGGTATTTCCATACTCAGAAGAGATGGGGTTACACATTTTGGGTGGCATTTTCTCCCATTACCCTTTATAAAAAAGGTAAATTTGGGGGAAAAACTGCACTTTAACGACTTTAACGAAAAGTCGTCAAACACCTGTGGGGTATAAAGGCTCACTGGCCCCCTTGTTACATGCCTTGAGGGGTGTAGTTTCCAAAATGGTATGTCGTGTGGGGGGTTTTCTGCTGTTCTGGCACTGTAGGGGCTTCCTAAATGTGACATGCCCCCCCAAAACCATTTCAGAAAAACTCACTCTCCAAAATCCCATTGTCGCTCCTTCCCTTCTGAGCCCTCTACTGCGCCCGCAGAACACTTGACATACACATATGAGGTATTTCCTTACTTGAGAGAAATTGGGTTACAAATTTTGAGAGGATTTTTCTCCTTTTACCCCTTATAAAAATTCAAAAACTGGGTCTACAAGAACATGCAAGTGTAAAAAATGAAGATTTTGAATTTTCTCCTTCACTTTGCTGCTATTCCTGTGATACACCTAAAGGGTTAACACACTTACTGAATGTCATTTTGAATACTTTGAGGGGTGCAGTTTTTTTAATGGGGTCATTTGTGTGGTATTTCTAATAATAAAGCCCTTCAAATCCACTTCAAAACTGAACTGGTCCATGAAAAATTCTGATTTTGAAAATGTTGTGAAAAATTGGAAAATTGCTGCTGAACTTTGAAGCCCTCTGAAGTAAAAATATGTCAACTTTATGATGCAAACATAAAGTAGACATATTGCATTTGTGAATCAAAATATAATTTATTTGGAATGTCTATTTTCCTTACAAGCAGAGAGCTTCAAATTTAGAAAAATGCAACATTACATTTTTTTCATAAAATTTTAGAATTTTTCACCAAGAAATGATGCAAGTATCGACAAAATTTTACCACTAACATAAAATAGAATATGTCACGTAAAAACAATCTCTGAATCAGAATGAAAGGTAAAAGCATCCCAGAGTTATTAATGCTTAAATTGAAAGTGGTCAGATGTGCAAAAAACGATCTGGTCCTACAGTGAAAAATGGCCTGACCCTTAAGGGGTTAAGTTGTGTCTGTGCATACATTTATTCTAGGATTTTCTAAGTTAGAAAGCTTAGGAAAAATAAAGTTAATTAAATAGGACTCAAAAATTGAGATTTAACAACTACTAAAAGCATATTCTTTTTTTTTTTTTTACTACCCATTACTCTTTATTTTGAATTGGTAATGGCTTGAAAATATATTTGTGTGGCAGAAAGAAACTTTTTTTTTACAGAATGTCCCATATGGGAATACACTGAATAATATGGTTGATTTAGACATATGCCCTTAAACATCAAAGTAGATATGCCAACTCAAAGTAAATTTTATGGACAAGAAAACTTTAAGTGATCCATAAGTATATTGCCGCTGAATTGTAAGTTAAGAGCAAGCAAAAGAAAGAAAAATGCAAACGTTTACAGTTTGCTTTGATGTTGTCTTATTAAATGCGCTTCAGGGTCTGCGATCTCAATAACCAATTTTTCCTTTAGCTATTCAGTAAGGTGAAACATTTTGCCTTAGATATACAATATAGCTGGTCCTTAATTCATAGCTTTTTGTTTTAAATAAAAATAAGTTATCCTTGAAATGCTTCTAGAGATCAAGGAATTGAACCAAGGAGAATACGAAGCTGAGCTAATGGAATCCATATAGTTTCATCTTGGCCTTATTAGAATCTCAACATGACAGGAGACTTACGTATACAGAAACAATTTTACACAGGTAACGTGGAATGCATCAGTTTGTTGTGTCTGGCAATGTCTAATTGGAATTGTAACATCTGAAGATGACAGCATGACATTTCTCAAAAATAAAAAAATTGGAAAGTGGATTTAAAGTTCTGGCCAAATGTCTGGCAGTTACTGTAGAGATCAATAAAAGCTAAGGGTGCATTCACATCACGTTTTTCAAATTCGGTTGCTGTATACGTTTTCTTGAGCACCCATGCAAACCGTATTCCTTGACCACCCATGCAAAAATGTACACAACTAGATGTATCCGGCTATGTCAATTTATACACAGGTATGTTTTATTGCGTTTTGTTTCCAACCACAAACCATGGTCAACCACCATGGTTTTGTGCACGTTTCTGTACTGTTTTTCAAACTTTACTCCAGCAGCGCTGCTCATGCGGCATTGCGTGCCATTCCCTGGCCGGCCGGCTCGCAATTAACCCCTTAAGGACCGAGCCCTTTTTCACCTTAAGGACCAGAGCATTTTTTGCAATTCTGACCACTGTCACTTTAAACATTAATAACTCTGGAATGCTTTTAGTTATCATTCTGATTCCGAGATTGTTTTTTTTCGTGACATATTCTACTTTAACTTAGTGGTAAAATTTTATGGTAACTTGCATCCTTTCTTGGTGAAAAATCCCCAAATTTGATGAAAAAAATGAAAATTTTGCATTTTTCTAACTTTGAAGCTCTCTGCTTGTAAGGAAAATGGATATTCAAAATAATTCTTTTTTGGGTTCACATATACAATATGTCTACTTTATGTTTGCATCATAAAATTTATGAGTTTTTACTTTTGGAAGACACCAGAGGGCTTCAAAGTTCAGCAGCAATTTTGAAATGTTTCACAAAATTTTCAAACTCTCTATTTTTCATGGACCAGTTCAGGTTTGAAGTGGATTTGAAGGGTCTTCATATTAGAAATACCCCATAAAAGACCCCATTATAAAAACTACACCCCCCAAAGTATTCAAAATGACATTCATTAATTGTATTAACCCTTTAGTTGTTTCACAGGAATAGCAGCAAAGTGAAGGAGAAAATTCAAAATCTTAATTTTTTACATTTGCATGTTCTTGTAGACCCAATTTTTGAATTTTTGCAAGGGGTAAAAAGGAGAACATTTTTACTTGTATTTGTAACCCAATTTCTCTTGAGTAAGCACATACCTCATATGTCTATGTTAATTGTTCAGTGGGCGCAGTAGAGGGCTCAGTAGGGAAGGAGCGACAAATGGTTTTTGGGGGGCATGTCACCTTTAGAAAGCCCCTATGGTGCCAGAACAGCAAAAAAAAAAAAAAAAACACATGGCATACCATTTTGGAAACTAGACCCCTCGGGGAATGTAACAAGGGGTAATGTGAACCTTAATACCCTACAGGTGTTTCACGACTTTTGCATATGTGAAAAAAAAATAATTTTTTTTACCTAAAATGCTTGGTTTCCCAAAATTTTTACATTTTTAAAAAGGGTAATAGCAGAAAACACCCCCCAAAATTTGAAGCCCAATTTCTCCCGATTCAGAAAACACCCTATGGGGGTGAAAAGTGCTCTGCTGGCGCACTACAGGTCTCAGAAGAGAAGGAGTCACATTTGGCTTTTTGAAAGCAAATTTTGCTCTGGGGGCATGCCGCATTTAGGAAGCCCCTATGGTGCCAGGACAGCAAAATAAAAACACATGGCATACCATTTTGGAAACTAGACCCCTCGGGGAACGTAACAAGGGGTTAAGTGAACCTTTATACCCCACAGGTGTTTCATGACTTTTGCATATGTAAAAAAAAAATATATTTTTTTACCTAAAATGCTTGTTTTCGCAAAAATTTTACATTTTTAAAAAGGGTAATAGCAGAAAATACCCCCCAAAATTTGAAGCCCAATTTCTCCCGAGTACGGCGATACCCCATATGTGGCCCTAAACTGTTGCCTTGAAATACGACAGGGCTCCAAAGTGAGAGCGCCATGCGCATTTGAGGCCTAAATTGGGGACTTGCATAGGGGTGGACATAGGGGTATTCTACGCCAGTGATTCCCAAACAGGGTGCCTCCAGCTGTTGTAAAACTCCCAGCATGCCTAGACAGTCAGTGGCTATCTGGCAATACTGGGAGTAGTTGTTTTGCAACAGCTGGAGGCTCCGTTCTGGAAACAGTGGCGTACCAGACGTTTGTCATTTTTATTGGGGAGGGGGGCTGTGTAGGGGTATGTGTATATGTAGTGTTTTTTACTTTTTATTTTATTTTGTGTTAGAGAAGTGTAGTATTTTTAGGGTACAGTCGCACGGGCGGGGGTTCACAGTACTTTCTCGCTGGCAGCTTGAGCTGCAGCAGAAAATTTGCCGCAGCTCAAACTTGTAGCCGGATACTTACTGCAATCCTCCGCCCATGTGAGTGTACCCTGTACGTTCACATGGGGGGGGGACATCCAGCTGTTGCAAAACTACAACTCCCAGCATGTACGGTCTATCAGTGCATGCTGGGATTTGTAGCTTTGCAACCGCTGGATGCTCCGTTTTGGAAACAGTGTCGTACCAGACGTTTGTCATTTTTATTGGGGAGGGGGGCTGTGTAGGGGTATGTGTATATGTAGTGTTTTTTTACTTTTTATTTTATTTTGTGTTAGTGAAGTGTAGTGTTTTTAGGGTACAGTCGCACGGGCAGGGGTCCACAGTAGTTTCTCGCTGGCAGTTTGAGCAGCGGCAGAAAATTTGGCGCAGCTCAAACTTGCAGCCGGATACTTACTGTAATCCTCCGCCCATGTGAGTGTACCCTGTACGTTCACATTGGGGGGGAGGGGGGGAGAAACATCCAGCTGTTGCAAAACTACAACTCCCAGCATGTACGGTCTATCAGTGCATGCTGGGAGTTGTAGTTTTGCAACAGCTGGAGACACACAGGTTGTGAAACACTGAGTTTGGTAACAAACTCAGTGTTTTGCAACCAGTGTGCCTTCAGCTGTTGCAAAAGCTACAACCCCCAGCATGTACGGACAGCGGAAGGGCATGCTGGGTCATGTAGTTATGCAACAACCGGAGGCATACTACATTGGCTGGGGATGCTGGGGATTGTAGTTATGCAACAGCTGGAGACACACTGGTTTGCTACTTAACTCAGTGTGCCTTCAGCTGTTGCAAAACTACAACTCTCAGCAGTCACCGACAGCCAGCGGGCATGCTGGGAGTTGTAGTTATGCAACCACTAGATGCACCACTACAACTCCCAGCATGCACTTTAGCTGATTGTGCAAGCTGGGAGTTGTAGTTATACAACAGCTGAAGGTACACTTTTCCATAGAAAGAATGTGCCTCCAGCTGTTGCAAAACTACAAGTCCCAGCATGCCCATAAGGGCATGCTGGGAGTTGTGGTGGTCTGCCTCCTGCTGTTGCATAACTACAACTCCCAGCATGCCCTTTTTGCATGCTGGGAGCTGTTGCTAAACAACAGCAGGAGGCTGTCACTCACCTCCTGCTGCTGCTCAGGGAACAGGTCAGTCCCGCTGCCGCCGTCGCTCCTGGGGCCCCGATCCCAACAGGGACGCCGGGGATCGGGTTTCCCAGCACCCGGGGTCTTCTGTCCGCACCCGCTCACGTCCTCCGGAAGAGGGGCGGAGCGGGTTGCGGGAGTGACACCCGCAGCAGGCGCCCTGATTGGTCGGCCGGGAATCCGGCCGACGAATCAGGGCGATCGTGAGGTGGCACCAGTGCCACCTCACCCCTGCTGGCTCTGGCTGTTCGGGCCCCGATCAGCCAGTAATTCCGGGTCATCGGGTCACTGGAGACCCGATTGACCCGGAATCCGCCGCAGATCGCTGGACTGAAAGTTAAACATATTTGTAAATTACTTCTATTAAAAAATATTAATCCTTCCAGTACTTATTAGCTGCTGACTGCTGCAGAGGAAATTCCTTTCTTTTTGGAACACTGATGACATTACGAGCACAGTGCTCTCTGCTGACATCTCTGTCCATTTTAGCAACCATACATAACCAATGCATGCTAAGGGCAGCATGGTGGCTCAGTGGTTAGCACTGCTGCCTTGCAGTGCTGGGGACTTGGGTTCAAATCCCACTAAGGACAACAATAAATAAAGTGTTATTATTATTATTATAACATCAGCAGAGAGAACTGTGCTCGTGATGTCATCAGAGAGCATTCCAAAAAGAAAATAATTTCCTCTGTAGTATTCAGCAGCTAATAAGTACAGGAAGGATTAAGATTTTTTAATAGAAGTAATTTACAAATATGTTTAACTTTCTGCCACCAGTTAATTTAAAAGAAAAAAGATTTTCACCGGAGTACCCCTTTAAATGAAAAACCATCACTGTAATTTCAAATTCCCTGCCGACAGCCGTGATTGGCCAGTGCCAACCAATCAGTTGGTGTCAGACAATCAGGGCTGCCGGCGAGGAATATGAAGTTACAGCTCAGAGGCATTCTATTCTTTACATCACACTGCATGCTCCCCACAGTCATGGGGAACTACTACTCCCATCCTGGGTCTGCGGGTGGCTGTGGTATTGTATTTTATACTTCTTTTATAAAATACAATTCTGTAAATGGTTTTGGTTTTTTGTTTCCATTTTTTTTGCAAAAAGAACTGATACAAAACTGTATTGCAAAATCGTGATGTAAATGTAGCTTGGATGCAAACAGCTACAAGGGGGCATCCTCTACATCTAGATGAAAGAAGGTTTCTACACCAGCACAGATGGGGGTTCTTTACTGTAAGAGCAGTGAGACTGTGGAATTCTCTGCCTGAGGGAGGTAGCCATGGTGAACTCTGTAAAAGAGTTCAAAAGGGGTCTGGATGCATTTTTGGAGAATAATAACATTGCTGGTTATGTATACTAGATTTAGAGGGACAGATTGTTGATCCAGGGATTTATTCTGACTGCCATATTTGGAGTCGGGAAGCAATTTTTACCTCTAGTATGGGTTTTTTGCCTTCCTCTGGATCAACTCAACTCTGTAGGGACTCATTAGGGTTGTAGGTTAAACTTGATGGACTCTGGTCCTTTTGCAACCTCATGAACTATGTTACTATGTTACCTAGGTTTGCTGTGCTTCATAGGATAGATTTACACTGTAACATCCCAACAAGTTGCTGGTACTAGTCTCACTTGTCTTCAGTGTCACTCTATACATGCTGGCCAACTACATTGTAGCACATCTGGTGCTCACTGATGACATAATTTGTGCAATTGATTTAAATACATTTTTCTTACAATCACTACTAGTATCTTTGTGTCTGTCTCTAGCTCTGATTGGTCATTTTGGGTATTTAGAATCTGCCTTATCTTCTCCCTAATGGTGACATTCCACCGCTTTTTGATCCTTCGCTCTGACTTGTAGTTATACATCAATTTGGCCTTTATTTGCTGGTTCTTGTGGTGAAATCACCATTGATCGAAGAGTATCCTCAGATTGCAGTTTGTGAGAAGGTTAAAGGTGAAGATAAAGGCACCCTTTAACTTCCCAAATATGTAGAACAAATGTCTATTTGTTTAACAGAATTGTTGTTGTTTTTTTAATCTTTGTGGAATAAAAAAAAAAAAAAAAGGAAATGTAAAAAGTTATTGATCATGATTTTATTATTATTAAAAAGGATAATAATAATAAATGATAATTATAATTAAATATAGCGTGGCCCATTGGGATAGAAAAAAAAAACTACTATAAAATATTCCTTTAGGAAAGGGAAGGCTTTTTTTTTATACCAAATTTATTTTTACATTGTTTACTGAAAAGTTACTTTTACATCACTTTAAATTCAATTTATTTATTTAATAGTTTTGAACATTATGCACTTTATTTAATTATACACTTGAGGACAGAAATGTAATGCGAAATGCATGATGTAAAATTTTGAAATTGTCAGTAAAAAAGGTCATTTGTATATAAAACACTTGAGCAGACTTTACTTTTTACCATGTAATTATGCTGGCCATCTATTTCTGTGATGTGAACTTGTTTAACCTAATCTTAAAAATAGAAACATATTGCCAGAGGGTAAGGGGCAACATATTGTTTTATACACTTGAACTGCCGCTAGAAATCCAGCCTCATTTTGTGATTCATACAAATTTAATGCACCTGCTGTGGTTCATATGAAGCAGCAGGAAACGTTGGATGATAAAAGTATAAGGCAGAATCGAAAAAACAGACTGTGAGCTGCGGGATCTTTTGGTGTGTTTTAAAATTTATTGAATTAGACATTGGCAGACGAAACAGGAGTTCAAGAATGCTGAGCTGAACAATTTCTGTTTGCTGCATTTTTCTGAATCTAGCTTATGAGTTGAGTCAAACAGTCTGTGCCAAAAAAAAAAAAAGTTCTGTTCTTAAGAGTTGAGTGCAGTTTTGTTGGACTATTATCGGCAGTTAATAGACTTAAACATTAATACAACCATACATTTGTATTGCGATATACAGTACCAATTGTTTTATTCTGACAACTATCACAATACATGACAGCTTCTGCCTGCTAGCATAAATGATCGATGGGGGTCTCACTTTAAACTGCACTGATCATTATGACATGTCAGAAGTTTTAGGCATCATTTAAAGAATAAAGCAAGGCAATATAAAGGAGTTAAAGAGGTACTCCAGTGGGAAACAACATTTTTAAAATCAACTGGTGCAGGAAAGTTAAACAGATTTGTAAATTACTCCTATTTAAAAATCTTAATCCTTCCAGTACTTAGCTACTTCTGCTTCTTCTTAGCTACCTTTCTGTCTGACCACAAGTGCTCTCTGCTGACACCTCTGTCTATGTCAGGAACTGTCCAGAGCAGTAGAGGTTTGCTATGGGGATTTGCTTGTACTCTGGACAGTTCCTGACATGGACAGAGGTGTCAGAAGAGAGCACTGTGGTGAGACAGAAAGGAAATTCAAAAAGTAAAGAACTTTCTGTGGAGCATACAGCAGCTGATAAGTACTGGAAAGATTAGGATTTTTAAATAGCAGTAATTTACAAATCTGTTTAACTTTCTGACACCAGTTGATTTAAAAAAATATATATTTTCCACCGGAGTACCCCTTTAACCCCTTAAGGACCGGGGTTTTTTCCGTTTTTGCATTTTGGTTTTTTGCTCCTTGCCTTTAAAAAATCATAACTCTTTCAATTTTGCACCTAAAAATCCATATGATGGCTTATTTTTTGCGCCACCAATTCTACTTTGTAATGACGTCAGTCATTTTGCCCAAAAATCTACGGTGAAACGAAAAAAAAAATCATTGTGCGACAAAATTGAAAAAAAAAAACGCCGTTTTGTAACTTTTGGGGGCTTCCGTTTCTACGTAGTACATTTTTCGGTACAAATGACACCTTATCTTTATTCTGTAGGTCCATAAAATTAAAATGATACCCTACTTATATAGGTTTGATTTTGTCGGACTTCTGGAAAAAATCATACCTACATCATACCTACATGTCATCTTCTGACCCCTATAACTTTTTTATTTTTCCGTGTATGGGGCGGTATGAGGGCTCATTTTTTGCGTGATCTGAAGTTTTTAACGGTACCATTTTTGCATTGATAGGACTTATTGATTGACTTTTTAAATGATATAAAAAGTAACCAAAAATGCACTATTTTGGACTTTGGAATTTTTTTGCGCGCACGCCATTGACCGAGCGGTTTAATTAATGATATATTTTTATAATTCGGAAATTTCCGCACGCGGTGATACCATATATGTTTATTTTTATTTTTATTTACACTGTGTTTTTTTTTTTTATTGGAAAAGGGGGGTGATTCAAACTTTTAATAGGGGAGGAGTTAAATGATCTTTATTCACTTTTTTTTCCCACTTTTTTTTTTTGCAGTGTTATAGGTCCCATAGGGACCTAGAACACTGCACACACTGATCTTCATCATTGATCACTGGTTTCTCATAAGAAACCAGTGATCAAGGATTCTGCCGCATGACTGCTCATGCCTGGATCTCAGGCACTGAGCAGTCATTCGGCGATCGGACAGCGAGGAGGCAGGTAGGGGCCCTTTCGCTGTCCTGTCAGCTGTTCGGGATGCCGCGATTAGCCGCGGCTATCCCGAACAGCCCGACTGAGCTAGCCGGCCACTTTCGGTTTCGCTTTTAGCCGCGATCGGCGCTGCGAGCTACTAGAGGCGGGTCCCGGCTTCACTATGACGCGGGGCCCGCTGTGATATGACGCGGGGTTACACAGTAATATCAGGAGAGCAGGACCAAGGGCGTACCTGTACGCCCTTGGTCCTTAAGGGGTTAAAGGGGTATTCCAGGAAAAAACTTTTTTTCTTATATCAACTTGCTCCAGAAAGTTAAACAGATTTGTAAATTACTTCTATTAAAAAATCTTAATCCTTTCAATACTTATCAGCTGCTGAAGTTGAGTTGTTGTTTTCTGTCTGGCAACAGTGCTCTCTGCTGACATCTCTGCTTGTCTTGGGAACTGCACAGAGTAGAATAGGTTTGCTATGGGGATTTGCTTCTAAACTGGGCGGTTCCTGAGACAGGTGTCATCATAGAGCACTTAGACAGAAAAGAACAACTTAACTTCAGCAGCTCATAAGGACTGAAAGGATTAAGATTTTTTAATAGAAGTAGTTTACAAATCTGTTTAACTTTCTGGAGCCAGTTGATATATAAAAAAAAGTTTTTTTTCCTGGATAACCCCTTTAACCCCTTAAATGGGCACTGTCACCAACTATATTTTTTGATATGTTGTAGTACTTATGTACTACAACATATCTCTAATATACTTTTATTTTAATTTTTTTAATTAAAATTGTTTAATGTACATTTGAAAACCGGCCACTAGGGGTCTCCCTCCTAGTGGCCGGCTGCAGCCTGGCATGACATCACGCCTGAAAAAGGACCGATGCGGCCGATCCTTTTTCATTCAGCCTGCGCTCACTCCCTGCCTGTCAATCAGACAGGCAGGGAGTGAGCGCATTGGCTCCCCGGCCACTGGCCTCCGCCTCGTCGCCGCCGCTGTCCCTGCACGCCCGCTGCCGGACTCTGCAGTAAGTGTAATGGGGGGGGGGGGGGGGGGTTGTGATGGAGGTAACGGGGTATGGCGCGGGGGGAGGGAGACGGAGGGGGACGGGCTAGCGCCACATGTAACTAATAGTTTATCTACACAGGGTGCATCCAGCTGTTTCAATACTACAACTCCCAGCATGCCCTGACAGCCAATAGATGTCAGGGCAAGCTGGGAGTTGTAGTGATGAAACAGCTGGAGGCACCCTGTGTAGATGAACTAAGGGCGGAAGTCCCCCCCAGCAGGCATCAGTGACGTGGTGCCTGCTGGGGAAGTCTGCCTGGTAGTGAGCACACTGCCAGGCAGACAAAAAGCATTTTTTATATAGTAAAAATAAAAATTAAAAGCAGGGAGGGTGTTAGGGATAGATTGGCAATAGGCAGGGATAGAAAAAAAAATAGGATGGTGGGAGCTATCCTTTAAGGACCCAGCCAATTTTCACTCTAGGACCCGTCCATTTTTTGCACATCTGACCACTGTCACTTTAAGCATTAATAACTCTGGGATGCTTTTACCTTTCATTCTGATTCTGAGATTGTTTTTTCGTGACATATTCTACTTTATGTTAGTGGTAAAATTTTGTTGATACTTGCATCATTTCTTGGTGAAAAATTCCAAAATTTGCCAAAAATATTGAAAATGTTGCATTTTTTTTTTATTTGAAGCTCTCTGCTAATAAGGAAAATGAATATTCCAAATAAATTATATATTGATTCACATATAAAATATGTCTACTTTATGTTTGCATCATAAAGTTAACATGTTTTTACTTTTGGAAGACATCAGAGGGCTTCAAATTTCAGCAGCAATTTTCAAATTTTTCGCAACATTTTCAAAATCTGAATTTTTCAGGGACCAGTTCAGTTTTGAAGTGGATTTGAGGGCTTTCATAGTAGAAATACCCCATAAATTACCCCATTATAAAAACTGCACCCCTCAAAGTATTCAAAATGACATTCAAAAGGTTTTTTAACACTTTAGGTGTTTCACAGTAATCATAGCAAATTGAAGGAGAAAATTCAAAATCTTAATTTTTTACACTGGAATGTTCTTGTAGACCCAGTTATTGAATTTTTTAAGGGGTAAAAGGAGAGAAATCTTCCTAAAATGTGTAACTCAATTTCTCTCGAGTAAGGAAATACCTAATATGTGTATGTCAAGTGTTTGGCGGGCACAGTAGAGTGCTCAGAAGGGAAGGAGCGACAGTAGGATTTTGGAGAGTGAGTTTTTCTGAAATGGTTTTTGAGGGGCATGTCACATTTAGGAAGCCCCTATGGTGCCAGAACAGCAAAAAAAAAAAACACATGGCATACTATTTTGGAATCTACACCCCTCAAGGAACGCAACAAGGGGTACAGTGAGCCTTAACACCCCACAGGTGTTTGACAACTTTTTGTTAAAGTTGGATGTGTAAATGATTTTTTTTTTTCACTAAAATGCTGGTTTTCCCTCAAATAATTTTTTTTTTACAAGGGATAATAGGACAAAATGCCCCCCATAATTTGTAACCCCATCTCTTCTGAGTATGGAAATACCCCATGTGTGGACGTCAAGTGCTCTGCTGGTGCACTACAATGCTCAGAAGAGGAGGAGTCACATTTGGCTTTTGAAAAGCAAATTTTGCTGAATTGGTTTTTGAAGGGCATGTCGCAATTAGGAAGCCACTATGGTGCCAGAACAGCAAAAAAAACAAACAAAAAAAAAACATGGCATACTATTTTAGAAACTACATCCCTCAAGGAACGCAACAAGGGGTACAGTGAGCCTTAACACCCCACAGGTGTTTGACGACTTTTTGTTAAAGTCGGATGTGTAAATGAAAAAAAAAATTTTTTTTCACTAAAATGCTGGTTTCCCCCCAAATTTTACATTTTTACAAGAGGTAATAGGAGAAAATGACCCCCAAAATTTGTAACCCCATTTCTTCTGAATATGGACATACCCAATGTGTGGACATCAAGTGCTCTGCTGGCGCACTACACTGCTCAGAAGAGGAGGAGCGCCATTGAGCTTTTGGAGACAGAAATTGGTTGGAATAGAAGTCGGGGGCCATGTGCATTTACAAAGCCCCCCCCATGGTGCCAGAACAGTGGACCCCCCACGTGACCCCATTTTGGAAACTACACCCCTCACAGAATTTAATAAGGGGTGCAGTGAGTATTTACACCCCACTGGCATTTGACAGAGCTTTGGAACAGTGGGCTGTGCAAATGAAAAATTACATTTTTCATTTTAACGGACCACTGTCCCAACAATCTGTCAGACACCTGTGGGGCGTAAATGCCCACTGTACCCCTTATTACATTACATGAGGGGTGTAGTTTCCAAAATGGGGTCACATGTGGAGGGGGTCCATTGTTCTGGATCCATGGGGGCTTTGTAAACACACATGGCCTTCAATTCTCTTCAAAATCCCAATGGTGCTCCTTCTCTTCTGAGCATTGTAGTTCGCCAGCAGAGCACTTTACATCCACGTATGGGGTATGTTCTTACTCAGAAGAAATGGGGTTACAAATTTTTGGGGGCTTTTTTTCCCCCCTATTTTCCCTTGTGAAAATGAAAAATTTTGAGTAACACCAGCATTTTAGTGAAAATTTTTATTTTTTTATTTTTCCATCCAACTTTGAAGAATTTTCATTAAACACCTGTGGGGTGTTAAGGCTCACTATACCCCTTGTTACGTTCCGTGAGGGGTGTAGTTTCCAAAATGGGGTCACATGTGGGTATTTCTTTTTTGCGTTTATGTCAGAACTGCTGTATAATCAGCCACTGCTGTGTAAATCACCAGTTTAGGCCTCAATGTGCGCTCTCACTCCTGAGCCTTGTTGTGCGTCCGCAGAGCATTTTACGCCCACATATGAGGTATTTCCGTACTCAGGAGACATTGCGTTACAAATTTTGGGGGGCTTTTTTCCCTTTTAACACTTGTGAAAATAAAAAGTATGGGGCAACACCAGCATGTTAGTGTAAATTTTTTTTTTTTTTTACGCTAACAGGCTGGTGTAGCTCCCAACTTTTCCTTTTCATAAGGGGTAAAAGGAGAAAAAAGCCCCCAAAATTTGTAGTGCAATTTCTCCCGAGTACGGAAATATCCCATATGTGGCCCTAAACTGTTTCCTTGAAATACGACAGGGCTCCGAAGTGAGAGAGCGCCATGCGCAATTGAGGACTAAATTAGGGATTGCATAGGGGTGGACATAGGGGTATTCTACACCAGTGATTGTCAAACAGGGTGTCTCCAGCTGCTGCTAAACTCCCAGCATGCCTGGACAGTCAGTGGCTGTCCGGAAATGCTGGGAGTTGTTGTTTTGCAACAGCTGGAGGCTCCGTTTTGGAAACACTGCCATACAATAAATGTTTCATTTTTATTGGGGGGGACGGGGGACAGTGTAAGCGGGTGTATATGTAGTGTTTTACCCTTTATTATGTGGTAGTGTAGTGTAGTGTTTTTAGGGTACGTTCGCAATGGCAAAGGTTTGCAGTGAGCTTCCCGCTAGAAATTTGCGCCGCTGCGAAAAATTTGCCACAGCTCATACTTGAAGCAGGATGTGCCCTGCACGTTCACATGGGGGCGGGGGGGGGGGGGGGGGGGGGGGGGGCAAACCTCCAGCTGTTTCAAAACTACAACTCCCAGCATGTACTGATGCTGGGAGATGTAGTTATGCAACAGATGGAGCTACGCAACTACAACTCCCAGCATGCCAAGACAGCTGTTTGCTGTTTGGGTTTGCTGGAATTTGCAGTTTTGCAACATCTTGAGGGCTACAGTTAGAGGCCACTGCACAGTGATCTCCAAACTGTGGACCTCCATGTTGCAAAACTACAAATCCCAGCATGCCCGGACAGCAAAAAGCTGTGTGGGCATGCTAGGAGTTGTAGTTTTGCAAGATCTAGAGTGCTACAGTATAGAGATCACTGTGCAGTGGTCTCTAAACTGTTGATCTCCAGCTGCTGCAAAACTGCAAATCCCAGCATGCCTCAACAGCTGTCTGGGCATGCTGGGAGTTGTAGTTTTGCAACATCTGGAGGGCTACAGTGTAGAGACCACTGTGTAGTGGTCTCAGACTGTAGCCCTCCAGATGTTGCTAGGCAACTCACCGGCTTCCGTAGGATCCAGGGAGCCGTCCTCTTCTGCCACACGACATGCCGCCCGCACCGATCACCGCAGCCGATCGCGTCCCGCAGCCTCCACCAATGGGTAAGTGGACTTCGGCGCCGGTCCCTGTCAGTTTCCCCGTTCTGCCCCGCCTATTGTGGGTGGGCAGGACGGGGAAAACGAAAGTTAACCCCGCTGCCCCCGATCTGCTATTGGTCATCGCTTTTGACGACCAATAACAGGGATAGGAGGGGTGGCACCCCTGCCACCTTACTCCTATCCCTTCAGGGGGATTGTAGGTGTCTTGGACAACCACAATCCCCCTTATATTCCGGGTCATCGGGTCACCATAGAACCGTATGACCCGGAATAGGCGCAAATCGCAAGTGTGAATTCACTTGCGATTTGCGCCGATCACCGACATGGGGGGGTCTGATGACCCCCCTGGGCATTTGGGCTGGGTGCCTGCTGATCGATATCAGCAGTCACCTTGGTCTGGTCCCCGCCCGGCGTGCAGCGGGGACCAAAATTCCCACAGATGAACATGTATGTCCTGGGTCCTTAAGACCATGGGTGTCAGGACGTACTGATACGCCCGGGGTCCTGAACAGGTTAAGGATGGCGGGCGTATGCATACGCCCCCGTTTAAAGTCCTTAACCCTTTAAGGACCACGGATTTTTCCGTTTTTGCACTTTCGTTTTTTCCTCCTCACCTTTTAAAAATCATAACCCTTAAAATTTTGCACCTAAAAATCCATATGAGGGCTTATTTTTTGCGCCACCAATTCTACTTTGCAGTGACATCAGTCATTTTACCCAAAAATCTACGGCGAAAAATCATTGTGCAATGAAATTGAAGTAAAAACGTCATTTTGTAACTTTTGGGGGATTCAGTTTCTACGCAGTACATTTTTCGGTAAAAATGACACCTTATCTTTATTCTGTAGGTCCATACGGTTAAAATGATACCCTACTTATATAGGTTTGATTTTGTTGTACTTCTGTAAAAACTCATAACTACATGCAGAAAAATGTATACGTTTAAAATTGTCATTTTCTGACCCCTATAACTTTTTATTTTTCCGCATATGGGGCGGTATGAGGGCTCATTTTATGCGCCGTGATCTGAAGTTTTTAGCGATACCATTTTTGTATTGATCGGACTTTTGATCGCTTTTTATTAATTTTTTATGATATAAAAAGCGACCAAAAATATGTTATTTTGGACTTTAGAATTTTTTTTTGCCCGTACGCCATTGACCATGCGGTTTAATTAATGATATATTTTTATAGTTCGGACATTTACGCATGCGGCGATACCACATATGTTTATATTTATTTTTATTTACATGGTGTTTTTTTTTTATGGGAAAAGGGGGGTGATTTGAACTTTTATTAAGGAAAGGGTTAAATCACATTTATTAACTTTTTTTTACACTTTTTTTTTGCAGTGTTATAGCTCCCATAGGGACCTATAACACTGCACACACTGATTGCCAGCATTGTTCACTGCAAAGCCATAGCTTTGCAATGATCAGCGTTATCGGCGGTCGATTGCTCAAGCCTGAATCTCAGGCTTGGAGCAATCAATCGCCGAGGGGACACGCCGCGTCTAAAGGGTTAATAGCCCCGGGTCCCGGAATCAGATACATGCCGGTACCGACCCTATATGATATCGCGGGAGCCGGCCAAGGACGTAAATATACGTCCTTGGTCGTTAAGGGGTTAAGGACTGAGGGCGTATGGGTACGCCCATGGGATTTTCGATCCCCGACGCTAGCCGATCTGGGACCAGACCGGGATGCCTGCTGAAATCATTCAGCAGGCATCCCGTGCAAATGCCTGGGGGGGTCTTGAGTCCAATTCAGATCGGCGATTCCGGGCTGATCGGGTATCTGGTGAACCGATAGCCCGGAAAATAGGGATGATCAGAGATGTCAGAGACATCCCCGATCATCCTGAAGGATAGGAGCTAGAGGTCCTCCTATCCCCTGCCAATGGTTGGTTAGGACCAACCAATGGCAGTTGGGGGTGGGGGGTTACAGTGATGCATAAGCTGTAGCTCTACAGATGTTGTAAAACTACAACTCCAAGCATGCCCAGACTGCCCAGGTATGCTGGGAGTTGTAGTTCGGCAACATGTGGCACTTCAGATGTTGCCGGACTACAACTCCCAGCATGCCTGGGCAGTCTGGGCATGCTTGGAGTTATAGTTTTGCAACATCTGTAGGGCTACAGTTTGGACACCACTATACAGTGGTCTCCAAACTGTTCTCCTCCAGTTGTTGCATAACTGCAACTCCCAACATGCCCTTCAGCTGTCTGGGCATGCTGGGAGCTGTAGCTTTGCAACAACTGAGGCACACTGGTTGGGAAACATTTTCTGTTTCCTAACTCAGTGTTTCCCAACCCGTGTGCCTCCAGCTGTTGCAAAACTATAACACCCAGCATGCACTGACAGACCATGCATGCTAGGAGTTATAGTTTTGCAACAGCTTGAGGCACGCTGGTTAGAAAACACTGAGTTAAGTGTTTTGCAAACAGTGTGCCTCTAGCTGTTGCATAACTAAAACCCCCAAAATGCACGGACAACCAAAGGACATGCTGGAAGTTGTAGTAGCATGCCTCCAGCTGTTGCATATCTACAAGTCCCAGCATGCCCTTCTGCTGTCCGTGCATTCTGGGGGTTGTAGTTTTTGCAACAACTGAAGGCACACTGGTTGCGAAACACTGAGCGTTTGTTACCTAACTCAGTGTTTTGCAACCAGTGTGCCTCCAGCTGTTGCATAACTGCAACCCCCAGCATGCACAGACAGCCAAAGGGCATGCAGGGAGTTGTAGTTTTGCAACAGCTGGAGGTTTGCCCCCCCCCATGTGAATGTACAAGTTTGAGATTCAGCTAATTTACTGTTGCAGCTCAAACTCCCAGCAGGAAACTCGCTGTGAACCCCCGCCCATGTGAATGTACCCTAAAAATGCTACACTACACTATACCTACACAAAATAAAGGGTAAAACACTACATATACACATACCCCTACACATTTACCCCCCTCCCCCCCCCCCCCCCCCCCATTAAAATTAGAAATGTCTGGTACGGCACGGTTTCTAAAACGGAGCCTCTAGCTGTTGCAAAACAACAACTCCCAGTGTTGCCGGACAGCCATTGACTGTTTTGCAATAGCTGGAGGCACCCTGTTTTGGAAACACTGCAGTAGGGTAATTTTCACAAAACTACACCCCTCACGGAACATAACAAGGGGTATAGTGAGCCTTTACACCCGACATGTGTTTGAAGAATTTTCGTTAAAGTTGGACGTGAAAATGAAACATTTGTATTTTTTTCACATAAATCCTGGTGTTATTCCAGATTTTTCATTATCACAAGGGGTAATACTAAAAAAGCCCCCCAAAATGTGTAACCCATCTCTCCTGAGTAAGAACATAGCTCATATGTGGATGTAAAGTGCTCTGCTTGCACACTACAGGGCTCAGAAGAGAAGGAGCGCCATTGGATTTTTCGAGAGAGAATGTGTCTGGACTAGAAGGCCATGTGTGTTTACAAAGCCCCCGTGGTGCCAGAATAGTGGACCCCCCACATATGACCCCATTTTGGAAACTACACCCCTCAAGGAATGTAATAAGGGGTGAAGTGAGCATTTACACCCCACAGGTGTCTGACAGATTTTTGGAACAATGGTCCGTGATATTGAAAATTTAAATTTTTTCATTTGCACAGCCCACTGTTCCAAAGATCTGTCAAACGCCAGTGGGGTGTAAATGCTCACTGCACCCCTTATTAAATTCTGTGAGGGGTGTAGTTTCCAAAATGGGGTCACATGTCCACTGTTCTGGCACCACAGGGGAAATTGTAAATGCACATGGCCCCTGACTTCCATTGCAAACAAATTTTCTTACCAAAAGCTCAATGGCGCTCCTCCTCTTCTGAGCATTGTAGTGCGCCAGTAGAGCACTTGACGTCCACACATGGGGTATTTCCACACTGAGAACAAATGGTGTTACAAATTTTGGGGGCCATTTTCTCCTATTACCCCTTGTAAAAATAAAAAATTTGGGGAAAAACCTGCATTTTAGCGAAATTTTTTTTTTCATTTACACATCCAACTTTAACAAAAAATCGTCAAACACCTGTGAGGTGTTAAGGCTGACTGGACCCCTTGTTACGTTCCTTGAGGGGTGTAGTTTCCAAAATAGTATGCCATGTGTTTTTGTTTTTGCGGTTCTGGCACAATAGGGGCTTTCTAAATGTGACATGCCCCCCAAAAACCATTTCAGCAAAAGCCAAATGTGACTCATTCTTCTCTGAGCATTGTAGTGCGCCAGCAGAGCCCTTGACATCCACACATAGGGTATTTCCATACTCAGAAGAGATGGGGTTACAAATGTTGGGGGGCATTTTCTCCTCTTACCCCTTGTAAAAATTAAAAATTTGGGGGAAAACCAGCATTTTATTGAAAAAATAAATAAATAATTTACACATCCAACTTTAACGAAAAGTCGTCAAACACCTGTGGGGTGTTAAGGCTCACTCTACCCCTTGGTACGTTCCTTGAGGGGTGTAGTTTCCAAAATAGTTTGCCATGTGTTTTTTTTTTTTTTTTTGCTCTTCTGGCACCATAGGGGCTTCTTAACCCCAATTTTCAGTGTAGGACCTAGCCATTTTTTGCACATCTGACCACTCACTTTAATCATTAATAACTCTGGGATGCTTTTATCTTTCATTCTGATTTTTTTTTTTTTTTACTTTGAAGCTCTCTGCTTTTAAGGAAAATGAATATTCCAAATAAATGATATATTGATTCACATATACAGAATGTCTACTATATGTTTGCATCATAACGTTGACATGTTTTTACTTTTTGGAAGACATCAGAGGGCTTCAAAGTTCAGCAGCAACTTTCCAATTTTTGACAACATTTTCTAAATCAAAATTTTTCAGGGACCAGTTCTGTTTTGAAGTGGATTTGAAGGGCCTTTTTATTAGAAATACCCCATAAATTACCCCATTTTAAAAACTGCACCCCTCAAAATATTCAAAATGACATTCAAAAGGTTTGTTAACCCTTTAGGTGTTTCACAGGAATAGCAGCAAATTGAAGGAGAAAATTCAAAATCATCATTTTTTACACTGGCATGTTCTTGAATTTTTACAAGGGGTAAAAGGATAGAAATCTTCATAAAATGTGTAACCCAATTTCTCTCAAGTAAGGAAATACCTCATATGTGGATGTCAAGTGCTCTGTGGGTGCACTAGAGGGCTCAGAAGGGATGAAGCGACAATGGGATTTTGGCGAGTGAATTTTTCTGAAATGGTTTTTGGGGGGCATGTCACATTTAGGAAGCCCCTATGGTGCCAGAACAGCAAAAAAAAAAAAAAAAACACATGGCATAATATTTTGGAAACTACACCCCTCAAGGAACGTAACAAGGGGTACAGTCAGCCTTAACACCCAAAAAATATTTTTCATTTTCTGTGGGGTGTAAATGCTGTACCCCTTATTACATTACATTAGGGGTGTAGTTTTCAAAATGGGGTCACGTGGGGGCATCCATTGTTCTGGCACTATGGGGACTTTGTAAACACACGTGGCCTTAAATTCCGGACAAATTTTCTCTTCAAAAGCCCAATGGAGCTCCTTCTCTTCTGAGCATTGTAGTGCGCCAGAAGAGCACTTCACATCCACATATGGGGTATGGTGTTACTAGGAAGAAATGGGGTTACAAATTTTGGGAGCTTTTTCTTTTCTATTTTCCCTTGTGAAAATGAAAAATTTAGGGTAACACCAGCATTTTAGTAGTGAAAAAAAATGTTTTTTTAATTTTCCCATCCAACTTTAATGAAAATTCATCAAACACCTGTGGGGTGTTAAGGCTCACTATACCCCTTGTTACGTTCCATGAGGGTTGTAGTTTCCAAAATGGGTTCACAAGTGGGTATTTATTTTTTTGCGCTTATGTCAGAGCCACTGTAAAAACAGCCACCCCTGTGCAAATCACCAATTTAGGCCTCAAATGTACATAGTGCGCTCTTACTCCTGAGCCTTGTTGTGCGCCCGCAGAGCATTTTACGCCCACATATGGGGTACTTCCGTACTCAGGAGAAATTGTGTTAAAAATTTTGGGGGTCTTTTTTTTCTTTTTAACCGCTTGTGAAAATAAAAAGTATTTTAGTGTAAATCTTTTTTTTTTTTTTACACTAACAGGCTGGTGTAGCCCCCAACTTTTCCTTTTCATAAGGGGTAAAAGGAGAAATATGGCAGGGCTCTGAAGTGAGAGAGCGCCATGCGCATTTTAGGACTAAATTAGGGATTGCATAGGGGTGGACATAGGGGTATTCTATGCCAGTGATTCCCATTCCCAAACAGGGTGCCTCCAGCTGTTGCTAAACTCCCAGCATGCCTGGACAGTCAGTGGCTGTCCGGAAATGCTGGGAGTTGTTGTTTTGCAACAGCTAGAGGCTCCGTTTTGGAAACACTGCCGTAGTGTTTTACCCATTATTATGTGTGAGTGTAGTGTAGGGTTTTTAGGGTACATTTGCACTGGCGGGTTACGGTGAGTTTCCTGCTAGGAGTTTGCGCTGTGGCGTAAAATCTGCTGCAGCTCAAACTTCAAGCAGGAAACTTACTGTAAACCCGCCCGTGTGAATGTACCCTGTACATTCACATCGGCGTGAAAACCTCCAGCTGTTTCAAAACTACATCTCCCAGCATGTACTGACAGACCGTGCATGCTGGGAGTTGTAATTTTGCAACAGCTGGAGGCACACTGGTTGGAAAACCTTCAGTTAGGTTCGGTTACCCAACTCAGTATTTTCCAACCAGTGTGCCTCCAGCTGTTGCAAAACTACAACTCTCAGCATGTACTGATCGCTGAAGGGCATGCTGGGAGATTTAGATCTAGAGGGCCACAGTTTAGAGACTACTGCACAGTGATCTTCAAACTGTAGCCCTCCAGCTGTTGAAAAACTGCAAATCCCAGCATGTCCACACAGCTGTTTGCTGTGGGCATGCTAGGAGTTGTAGTTTTGCAACATCTGGAGGGCTACAATTTAGAGACTACTGTATACTGGTCTCAAACTGTAGCCCTCCAGATGTTGCTAGGCAACTCACCGGCTTCCGTAGGAGCCAGGGAGCCGCATCACCCTCCTCTTCTGCCGCCGATCACTGCCGCCGATTGTCGCCTCCGATGATGGGTAAGTGGACTTCAGTGCTGGTCCTCGTCGGTTTCCCCGTTCTGCCCTGCCTACTGTGGGTGGGCAGAACGGGGAAACCGAAAGTTAAACCCCCGCCCCTGATCTGCTATTGGCAGGGACGTGCACAGACATTTTGAAGGGCAGATGCTCAAGTAAAAAAAGAGGGCACTTTTCATAATTTAAAAAATGTCTGCCAGACTTAATGGGCAGATGTACTGCGGCCCAGGGACACAGCAGTGGACTCCCGCCAGGCCTCCTCGACATTCCTATCCCCATAAAAGTTGTTGCTTTTGTAAAATCGAGTCAAGAACAGTTTCTATGAAGGTCTGCCATGTGTATATACACTTTGGCTGTGCTGTCAGTCTTATTTACAGAAAACATGTGACAGCTGCCCTATAATATACTGAATTATAGAGGAGATTTATCAAACCTGTGCAGAGAAAGAGCGGTGCAGTCGCCCATAGCAACCAATCAGATCGTTTTGTAGAAGGCTTTTCCTCTGCAAAGGTTTTAATAAATCTCCCCCTATATGCCCCGGTCTGACCTCTATATGACAGAACCCATCACCAATCACCCAGCACCCATCACCCAGCACCAATCACCCAGCACCCACCTTATGCAAGAATCTCCACACAGCTCTGGTTCTTACACTGAAGAAATGGGCACCACACAAATATATGCTTACAGTCTACAATATACTAGAGTTGGCAAAAAAAAAAAAAGAATTATAAATATACAAAGACGGCCAGGCATAGCACAGCATACAGGATGGAGGCAGGGAAGCTCCGCCTCCATTGCGCACAAGACTGACTTTGCATACTAGCAATGCGGGGCAATACCTAGAAAATGGAAAGACCAATTTTTGTATACTGCACTGTAACATAGTGTATTGGGTTTAGTGCGAGTAAACAGCCTGTCAGTTTCCCTTTAATTATATACCATACCCCCCTTAATTCCCTATATACTGTGCCACCATTCATCTATTAATTCCATATATACTGTGCCACCATTCATCTATTAATTCCCTATATACTGTGCCACCATTCATCTATTAATTCCCTATATACTGTGCCACCATTCATCTATTAATTCCCTATATACTGTGCCACCATTCATCTATTAATTCCCTATATACTGTGCCACTATTATTTAACTATACCATGCCACCATTCATCTATTAATTACCT